>NC_134512.1:24535252-24835252 GCF_027942865.1 Odontesthes bonariensis | reverse complement strand
TCTTCTCTGAAAATGTTCAGGGGCGGATGCAATTCCAAACGGGAGTCTGTTGAAAAAGTACCTCCCGAATGGAGTGATGAAGGTTGTGAGAGGCCTAGACTCTGGAGTTAGCGGAATCTGCCAAAATCCTGACCTTGCATCCAATTTGGTGAAAACTCTGGCGTCTGACATCATTGCCAGAGTTTGGTCTACAGCCGGCAATATGTGGCGCTCTCGCTTCACTGCAGCATTCAGGTGTGTGAGATCCACACAGATTCTCAGTTTGTCTTTCTTAGGTTTTGGCACCACTACCATGCCAGAACACCATGCTGTTGGCTCAGTTACTTTTGAAATGACACCCATATTTTCCATTCTCTCAAGCTCTTCACGTACCTTGTCTCTGAGTGGAAGGGGTACTCTGCGGGGAGTTGACAGTGCATAGGGTACAGCTCCTTCCTCCAGTTCGATGTGGTACGGTTCTGTCAGTTTTCCTAACCCTTGGAACACTGCTGGGTAAAGTGCCTTGAAGTCAGTATCTGACTGTGTCACTTCATTCACTCTGTGCACCAGCCCCATGGCTTGTATGGCTGGCAGACCCAAAAGCGGCTGTGTCAGCCCCTCCACGACATACACCCATTGCTCTGTGAGTCGACCTTTTGCACACAGTTTGCCCTGAAAGCAGCCCCTAACTTTCAGCACATTTCGTCCTGGGCCCACTAACCTTTTCAGCGGCTTGTGTAGCTGACCGTCTCTCTCTGGATTGAACATGCTTTCTGGTATGGAGGTCACATCTGCACCTGTGTCGATTTTGAAGTTGGCTGCGTCTCCATTCAGAGTGACCTTCTCCATCCACGCTTTGGTGTTTGTTGTAGACACTTCCCCTAAGAACGCACAGTCTGAATCGCTGTCTGACAGTTCTTCTGTGACAGTGTGTACTGCCTGACCATTACGGCAGACCACCGCAAAATGTCCTTTCCTGTGGCACTTCCGACATTCCACATCTCTAGCTGGGCAATCTTTCCATGCATGTTTTCGTCCCCCACATCGTCCGCATTCTTTGTCATTGGGTGTATCACCCGTTTGAGGCCTTTGTTTCCATGTTTGTGGAAAGTTTTTTCCTCTTCTCATTGTTTTGATTGCATCCATGTTTGACTGGACTGGAGCACCATGCAGTATTGCCTGTTGTTTCTTAACAGTTTCATTTTGTCTCACTTGGTCTATTGCTTTCTGTAGTGTTAATGCAGAGTCCATTTGCAGCTTTAGGATAACTTTCTGTCTCTTATCCCCACCACAATTCGGTCTCTGATGAGCTCCTCCTTCAGTAAACCAAATCTACAGTGTTCTGCTAATTTGTGAACCTCGGTGATGTACGCTTCTGCACTCTCCCCCTCTTGCTGGCATCACATATTAAACTGTGCCCTTTCAAAAATCACATTGTGTTTGCCAATGAAATGCTTTTCCATCGCTGCTTTAACTGAGGCATATTTCTTTTTCTCGGCAGTCGTGATCGGCAGGATACTGAGGATATCGTCAGCCGCATCCCCCATAGCATATAGGAGAGCATTTACCTGATATTCCTCGTCTTGCTCACGTAATCCGGATGCAACGTGGAAGCGGTCAAATCGTCGGATCCATCTCGGCCAGTCAGACGGTCTCGAGAAGTCGAATGGTTCTGGCTGTGTTATTTGCAATGAAACCGCCATGACGAGTCTTTGTTTTCCTTTTAGCTTAGCTGAGTTTCCGCTCACCGGCTCATGCAGCTTCACTAGCATTGTCCTCGCGTTCGTGTGTGCCAAACTTCTCCGTTTCTTGCAGGTATATCCACTCTTTCGATGTGTCCGCTAACGACTTGACTTGTCATCTATGAAATTCTTGGAGCCATATGTCCTTTGCCACTTTCTGACACCATGTATAATAATGATTGAGACGGACACCAAGGTAAGTATAACTGCACGTTTAGTGATCATAACCGGAACTCCCTTTACAGATATAACAATGCATTATGGGTAGCGTAGTCTACCCCGCTACAAATATAACCCTCTTTTTCAATAAACAACACAACATACACTCTCAAATGATTCCCTTAATAAACTAAAAATGTTAGCAGCTAAACAGTTTATGTTAACAGCTTTCTCCACACAGTTACGGCATTAGCATTTAGCTTTTCTTTAATGTTAGGGTTGTCAAGGAGCTAATCCAGTGACACTTAAGGGCTTTGTAGTCTATGTTGAGAGTGATATTTTGTGACTTTAGATGTATTTTCACTAGTTTCTTTTGATACGCTTTTCACTTGGGTGTTTGGTTCACTGAATATTAAAACAAGTTACTTGTTATGGTATTGGGTGGCTCTGTTACTGTTTGTGTGTGACAACAGTTAACATTAGTATTACTAGTTGCTACTTTTGAGTTGTGTGGTTAATTGTAGCTTTTGGGCTCCATTTTGTGTTGCTATTGTGTCCAGTGTGGAAATTTTATATTGATTCTCATCATCAAGAGCATCCATGTATGTTTGGGAAAGTTCATTGGAACTATCTAAGATTATTTTTGTTTTACTTTAGTTGTGTTTTTAGCTGAGCAAGATGTGACCCTCCTTCCTGTAATAGATGTGTCTGGTGTTTGAATTCAGTTGCTTTTGTTCTGTCAAAGGACCATTCGTCCTATTTTTGCTGTTGCTGGTGGGTTTAGTTATGTTTTAGGGTAGAATGGGGGAAACCAGATCCTATGACCCTTTGGTGGACTGTTTGAGTTATCTCCTTTCTTGTTTATTTTAGCCTACCCATGACTTTTCTGTTTGATGTTTTAATTGTTGAGATAGATACAGCTGCCGTGTTGGATCTCCTTTGAAAGAACTGTTGTGATGGTGAAGAAGTTCAATATGGTGTCTGTGACAACACTGTTAAACAGTTTCTCCACTGGGTGGCTTGAGATATTTTACGGAAGAGTATTAGGGCCAGGCATAAGAAAAAATATTTATATTTTGCCTGTCGAGAATAAAGTCGACATGTCGAGAATAAAGTCGAAATGTCTAGAATAAAGTCGACATGTTGAGAATAAAGTCGACATGTTGAGAATAAAGTCGACATGTCGAGATTAAAGTCGACATGTCAAAAATAAAGTTGAAATGTCGAAAATAAAGTTGAAATGTCGAGATTAAAGTCGAAATGTCGAAAATAAAGTTGAAATGTCGAAAATAAACTTGAAATGTCGAGATTAAAGTGGAAATGTTGAGAATAAACTCAAAATGTTGAGAATAAAGTGGAAATGTCGAGAATAAACTTGACATTTCAAGATTGAAGTCAAACTCTTGAGAAGAAAGCGTTAGCGCACATGCTGCCTATACAAAATGCCTTGTCTTGATGAATTGGTGACATTGTACTTAAAAATTGGGTTTAATAATAAGGAAATCATTTGTCTTTTAGCGCATAAGCATAGAATAGTTATAAGTATACGGACTTTGAAGAGATTGTGCCGAAAACTACGTCTGTTCAGGAGGAGAAACCACACAAACTTGGACGAGGTGGCCGCATTCGTGCAAACTGAAATAGCTGGTAATGGAAAGATGCAAGTATATCGATGGCTACACCTGCGTGCAATACAGAGAGGATATGTTGTATCACAAGATACAATAAGACAATAGATAAAGTTGATGGATCCTGTAGGTGTGGAGCTCAGGCGGGCGCGACGTCTGAGGCATTACCGCAACAAAGGTCCCAACGCGGTATGGCATATGGATTCGTACGATAAGCTGAAGCCATACGGCATTGCCATCAATGGCTGTATAGATGGTTTTAGTCGCTATGTTGTGTGGATGGAAGCGTACAGAACAAACAACGACCCAAAAGTAATAGCAGACTACTTCATCACATCCATTACGCGCTTGGGAGGATGCCCGGAGCGACTGCGCACTGACAGAGGCACGGAAAATGGGCACGTTGAAAACATGCTTGTGTTTTTGCGCAGGACTCACTCAGATACTTTTGCAAGAGACTGAAGTTTCATCTATGGACGCAGCACCGCAAACCAGCGGATTGAATCTTGGTGGGGAATCTTGAGAAAACAAAGTGCACAATTTTGGATCAACCTTTTCCAAACCCTCCAAGATGACGGGCATTTCTCCGGTGATTTCTTGGATAGAAGTCTAATCCAATTCTGCTTCCTAAACCTTGTTCAGGTAGGCCTGCAAACTCATCACCATGGCCCTTCTATCACTAATATCTACACATATCCTATCCTCTTCTCCTTCCTTAAACATGCCAACCATATAAACCAAAATAGCTTTGATTAGAGCACATGGAAGAGAAAGGATAATCGAATACATTTACATTTAGTCATTTAGCAGACGCTTTTGTCCAAAGCCATGGAATAGGAGGAGATAACATACTTCTCCTCATTCCATAACACAATTACACACGTGCAGAGTGACACAACTGACTGACCATTTTCAATATTACACACAGTATAAAATTAGTAAACATACATATATCTCACATATCCTTGTGTATATAGCCATAATGAATAAAACCCCGGCTTATGTCTGGTATTTTATTTTTATGCAGGATGAACTCTATGAAGTCGTGACAACCTGGAATTCGCACAAGATAAGAGCTATGGCAGGCCATGGTGTGATCGGAGGTCGCCCTATTTTGATGTATACACTTCTAGAGATGTATGGTGCTGAGGACAATATCAAGACAATTGACATGGAGGAGTTGGCCCTTTGTAAGGAGGAGTGCACCCTCAAAAGCCAATACCCATGTGATGACACAGTATTTGATCTCTGCTGTCTTCTAATGCAGGAAAAAGGATGGGATGCTCCTAGAGATGTATATTCTGCTGCTGAACTGTACACCTTATTGAGAACTGAAATACTGTTAAATATATGAGGGTGGACTAAAAGGAGGATCATTGGTCTATGTATGCATGTAGCCCCGACATGCAGCATGTGAGATGGACCCATGCATTTAGTTTGAATGGCATCTTATGTGTATCCATACTTCTCTGGCTATCTTAACGGACACACACAGGCAAGGCAAGGCAAGGCATCTTTATTTATATAGCGCATTTCATACCACAGGCAACTCAATGTGCTTTACATAAAGACAAGGCATTTAAAAGAACAGCATAAAGCAGCAATTTAAAGAAAAAAAAAAATAGAATAAAAATTAAAAACACAGTTAAAAGCAATCAAAGAAGAGGGGAAAAAGAAAGATATAAACTCAACCATACGCACACCGAAAGAGAAATGTTTCTAACCAGGATTTAAAAGTGCTTACAGTTGGGGCTGATTTAAGTTCTGCTGGTAGTTTGTTCCAGTTGTGTGCAGCATAAGAGCTAAAAGCTGCTTCATCGTGTCTAGTTGGAACTCTGGGCTCCACTATCTGACCTGAGTCAGCAGATCTCAGAGCTTTACTGGGTTATACTCTGCTAGCATGTCATTCATGTATTCTGGACCTAAACCATTCTGTGATTTGTAGACGAGTAGCAGAACTTTAAAATCTATTCTGTATCTGACCGGGAGCCAATGTAAAGACTTGAGAACTGGGGTGATGTGATCTGATCTCTTTGTTCTGGTTAAAACTCGGGCTGCAGCGTTCTGAATGAGCTGCAGCTGTTTGAGACTCTTTTGGGGGAGTCCAGTTAGAAGACCGTTACAGTAGTCAAGTCTGCTGGAGATGAAAGCATGAATCAGCTTCTCCTGATCTGTTTGGGACATGAAACCCATAATTCTGGATATGTTCTTAAGTTGATAAAAGGCTGATTTGGTGACTGATTTGATATGATTGTTGAAGGTCAGGTCTGAGTCTATCAGCACGCCGAGGTTCCGGACTTGGTCTTTAGTTTCTAGAGACAGTGACTCAAGATGTTTACTGACAGCAAACCTCTTCTCTTTGTTGCCAAACACAATGACCTCAGTTTTTTCTTGATTTAACTGAAGGAAATTTTGGTTCATCCACTTTTTGACTTGCTCTAAGCAGTCGTACAATGACTCTATAGGACTGCAGTCATCTGGAGACAGTGCGAGATATATCTGTGTGTCATCTGCATAGCTGTGGTAGTTGACTTTAGAGTTCTTCAGAATTTGACCCAGAGGCAGCATGTATAGAGTGAACAGAAGGGGTCCAAGAACTGACCCCTGAGGAACTCCACATGTCATAGCCACTCGATCAGATTGATTACTTCCAATAGTCACAAAATAACTCCGCTCCTCCAAGTAGGACCTGAAGCATTCTAGGACTGTCCCGCTGAGTCCTGCCCAGGTTTCATACACTACATACACTCCTCAGAGTAGCGCTCCAGTCAACGTGAACATTCTGAACTGCTCTCTGCGCTTATTCACACACATTCACCACACTAAACGCACATTTGTAGAGGGCCATAGTTATTATGACTGTTATAATATGTTTATGCATACTCTCGGGTATTTCTGCTCATGCGTAAATTGATCTGCCATTGAAATAGTACTGTAATTTAGTTTAACAGTCTATGGTTGATATTCTGACATTGAATGCCTATTAGAGGCAAATGTACTTATAACGTTTTCTGTGTTGCATTTGCCTGTTAGTATTCATTGATGGGTTATTTAAGGTTAAAGGATAAGACCGGTTTTTTGACATTGGGCCCTTGATTTCACATTATAACATGATGTTCTACTCACCCCTGCTTGTTGTTGAACATTTGGAGCTGTTCCGAAGATATTCGCGAGGCGTCTGGCTGCTCTCTTGAGATATTCGGCCATCAAACGGTTTCCTATGGGCAAGCTTATACAGGTACAAACTATGCTGTTTATAATTTATTAATTACTCTACACCAGCACTGATAACGTGGAGGTGCGTCGCTTACTTAAAAAAATCCGGGTTACTAATTTTGAATTTTAGCCGAATGAATAAATAGGCAGCAGGTCTGTGGGCTGCCTGTGGCAGTAGCACGACGATGACGTCAGTAACACCCACTTTACGACAAAAAAATCAAAATTACAATAACCCGGATTTTTTTAAGTAAGCGACGCACCTCCACGTTATCAGTTCTAGTGTAGAGTAATTAATAAATTATAAACAGCATAGTTTGTGCCTGTATGAGCTTGCCCATAGGAAACCGTTTCATGGCCGAATATCTCAAGAGAGCAGCCAGACGCCTCTCGAATATCTTCGGAACAGCTCCAAATGACCAACAACAAGCAGGGGTGAGTAGAACATCATGCTATAATGTGAAATCAAGGGCCCAATGTCAAAAAACCGGTCTTATCCTTTAATGGTTTAACGATTAGTATCTGTCATTTCACCGCCAGTGGATTTCTCTGTTACAGACAAGGATTTTAATCCTTTTTTTGAATATTTTTGAAAACATGAATTCAGAGAGACCTGAAGAATTAGTGTCTAAAACAACTAAACATGTTGTACAGTTAAAGGTTGTATTGTGGATGACACAATATGCACTCAATTTCTCACCAAATTAATCAGGCTCAGCATTAACCTGTTAAACCAAAACTGTTCCCTTGAAATGCTGTAAAGAAAATATCTTCACTAATTGCATGTTTTGGTATTGGCTTGCAGGTGCTTAATGCTTTAGTGAATCCTCCCCTTTAACTTAATGAACAGTTAAAAAGACCATACACAAATGAAATTGATGCACTTTTTTAATGTCAAATTATGAACATGCCTTGGTCCATTTGTAATAAAAATAAAGACCACATGAGAGTGGAACTGCCTGGATATGAGTAGTCCCCATCTTCCATGGCATTTCTGGAATCTATTTGTACACAAGCACTTTATCCCAAGTTGGTAAAGTTACTTGATTGCCTCCTTTCTCTATCCAAGTTTATTTTTATGAAAGGTTCTCTTAGGCTATGTGGACAGAAAACATCCAGCTACAAAGGTTGGTAATCTTGGATGAGCTGTTGTATAGTTGCCTTTAATTCTACTATTTCCACACGTTGCCAGGCACTTGGTATTTGTCTGGGCCCCATGCTGCTTTACAGTGTGTATAAGGGTTAAAGATAAGACTATGCTGGTGGTCACACTCACACACACTTAGGCTAAGCTCCATCTGTGTAATGTATAGAGTCATTCTAATCCAAACATCCACTCAGTAGCTCATTCAGTGCTCATATTAAGTGCTAATCCATTCTTTAAAACCTTAGGCTCAACATGATCTAAAGGCTACCAGGCTCTTTTGATTTGTTATTGTGTGCGTGATCGAGCCTAAACAAACCCCCCCCCACACACACACACTTATTCAAAAACACAGGCACACTGTAACCACAGTTTTGAATGCAGCTGCACATTTGCCTCGTAAAACAAGGTCTCAAATGAATTGGTCAATTGTTGGTAATCAGGAGATCTATATTTCCCCCAAAGCACTGACAATCTGGCTCGCATTAGGCTGTCCAGGAGTAGAAAAAGCCCTGAATTCTGAGGGACATACCACAGGAGTAAGATGGCTGCCTTGTCCACATGTTGCCTTTTCTGTTGTATTCTGAAAAGTAGCCCCCTTTTTGAAGTGAGCGTAATATGTTAGCAGACTGTCTGAAGAGTATCCAGATGTCTAAAGATTCAAGTCCGAGCAGCCTGCCATCAACTCGGGGGACTGAGTGTTATTATGCAGCTTTGAAAATTGCTCTATTATTAAGAATCCTGGCTTATTTTTAGCTTCAGCAGTACTCTGTCTTTGTCTTTCAATAGAGAAAAATGTGCATGAGAATGAGGGATGGGAGGATACATCAAAAGGACAATAAAGTTTTTATAACTAGGAAAAATGAAAATCCACTAATAAAGGAAAAATCATAAGTGAACATTAAATTAAGGAGTTTGCAAACAACTGAGGAGATGTCACATCTGAACATTTAAAAGCTTTTGAGGTTGTGAGAGTTTCCTTTTTTGTTGGGTTAGATTCATGTAAACTGTGTGTATTATCGTTCCTCAATGAGCCTTAATGAGTAAATTGTGTCCAAAGCCTGAACTTCCGACATTCCTCATCAGTGTCATGTTGTTGGAGTTGTTTCAGTGGGGAGTCCAATGCGTTTGCTAACAGACTTTTAATTGGCCTTAATTGGCTTAGTGTTGTGGTTTAATGGGCTGTTTGGATTTTAGTCTGTCATACGTTGGAAAGCAGACTTGTCACATGAGGAGCTTAAGCTAAATAACAAGCAGAAAAGTAGATTTTTGGAACTAGAAGATAATTACGGCTCCTACAATTTCTTAAATTTTAGTTAATTGTTATGCAAAAAATTGGAATTGACAATTTAATAGTTTTTTCTCTCTTTATTTTTCATTCTTAAGCAATTTTTAATTATTTAAGCCCATGAAATAAATAAAAAACAATGTGGAAATATAATTGTTAGTTTCATCCAGCTGTTTGACATAGGTGAATGAAGACGTTTATCATGATTATGCAGACATGATAACAATTATCTTCCACAAATCTAATTAATTACAGAAACCCTCTAGCCCAGATATCTGGTATCCCGAAGTCCAGAAATATTGGACATTGCAACCAGAGGTAGCGTCAACAGCTGGTAGCCAATTAGTTTAAATGACACTTAAAAAAAGGAATTATTATGTTAGTCTGACCAAAATTGGATTTGACATTGCATGCAAACAAAGTGACTGAAATCGTCCAAAGTTGAGCCTCGAAAAACTGAGCTCATACACCCAGATGGTGTGATTGGGAATCACATCATTCCTGCATGTAAATGCTCAGCTATACTCAAATGGGCCTAGGTGCTGGCGGCGTTGTGGTGTGGAAGTAGGCACTGTTTCCTCACAACAAGAACATTCCCGGTTCGCTTCTCGGCAGAAATTGCATGTTCTCCTTGTGCATATGGTTCCCTTTGGGTTCTCTGGCCTCCTCTTACTGTCCAAAGACATGCAGGTTAGGTTGATTGGTCATTTTAAATTGATGTTAGGGGGGAGTTTTCATGGTTAGTTGTAGTGATGTACGATACCAATACCAAGTAAAACTAAGGTGATTTTGTGGATACTGATATCGATATATATACTTTCTTACCATAGCTCAATGTGTTTCAAGATCATTTAAAAAATTGAGTGTCTCAAATTCTAGCCACCCCAATGACACCAAAACTCAGATTATGTATCTTATTCTTTATTTATAGAACATGTTCTGTTATTTCATGAGAAATGATGATAGGATAAATTAAAACAAAATTATCTTATATCAGAATAATTTTATTTATATGGTAACTGTCCTTTAGAATGAGCAAGTTAAGATGTACCCTAACCCTATGTCGAATGTAGCATTACTTTTTATTTTTTGGAAGTAAAAAAGCTCCACATATGACTACGCTTTTTTTCAGCCATTCTCGTCCCATCCAACTAGCCATTGTGCACCTGTGTGTCTGTGTGAAGAAGGGGTTCATTGATACAGCTATAGTTCCCCTCACAGGCAGAAGGAAATGTAAGTTAGTCCATGCCAAACATCGGCGTAAATGGGGAAATAACTATGTACTGCGTTGAAAAAGAACCTGTTAACATGAAATTAGTGCAGATTTGTGAAAGTATCGATATTTATTAAAAGTATCTATCCTAAAACAGACACGTTGGGGATCGCAAATATCGATAGTTAAGTATCAATCCACACAACACTAAATAGTTGTCTTTTTTTGTTTCTATGTTGGGCCAGTGATGGACTCGTAACCTGTTCAAGGCGTAACCCATCTCTCACATGATGGGAGCAGGGACAAGCTCCTAGCTCCCCGTGATCCTGAATTGGATTAAAACAATGAGAACCCAGACCCATTTTTCCTTGATGGAAAATTGGGTCATGGATGACATTTCTTTTTTTTTTTATTTCTTTTTTGGGGCTTTTTTTTATGCCTTTAATGATAGGAGAGTTGGAGATAGACAGAGAGAGGGGGAAGACATGCAGCAAAGGGCCACTTGGTGCGGGACTTGAACCGGGGCCAGCTGCAGCAAGGACTGTGGTCTCTGTACATGGGGTGGCTGCTTAACCCACTACGCCACCGACCGCCCCAAATGGATGACATTTCTGAAAAAGTTTTTCTAGAACCACCACCAAATGTAGAAAATCTTTGTTACATTGGCCATTTTTTATTTTAGATTCAATTGTTTGTTACGCTTGTCACCATGCGTCCTTATGGGTTTTAAGCGGGCTTAGAATATGGATGGACAGGTGGATGGGCCTAGGCGCTCTGTACATGCTGCAAAGTTCTATCTTTTTGTAAAACCAAAAAAGTGTAAATCTATATTGATACAGCAAAATTTCCAACAATGGTCTCTTTTCTCATGAGGCTAAATGCGTGAGAAATTTACAGAAAAGCAGTCCATTAATACAATGTGTCAACTTAAAGCAATCTAATAAAAAAAAATAAGATCTTATAACCACATTGGCATCAGAAAACAAAATCACCATTCATTAACTTAAAGAAAACATCTGTACAGTCAATTTGGCTAAACTTACAGATATGAGGAGCCCCCATTATACATAAGGGGAAAGTTTGAAGTGACAGAATGCCTTTTTTTCACTTGGTTCATGGCATCATGGCTTAGAAAACATCTCAGTAATAAACTCCATTGCCCACCCACTCAGTTACATTCAGGATCATTTCAAATTATGTTTTGACTTTACCTGTAACATCATCACCTGTTTCAAATTCGAAGTTTTTAGTATTTCCTTTTATCACCAGATATGTACCAAAGTAAAGGCAAGCAATACTAACACTAAACTATTCTATACAAATAAAGCTTGGATGTGTTACAAATCATGTCAAATACTTACAGCCTCACTAGGCTGTTGGCTGTAGATAGAATGCATGATAGTTTTAGCTCTTAATGAATTACATAATCCAAGAGGTAAGATCACTTTTTGTTTGAACTGCTCAGAACTCACAACATATCAGACATGTGGTGAGGTTGTTCGCTTTTAAAGCCATCACTGTACATATGGTTTGGAACCAGCATTTTACTCCGGTATCATTAACATTTACAACTGAAAGAACATTCAGTTCCTTGTGTATGAAAAGCTTCGTATTTTCAAACCCTGTATCTACTATCTGTTTTGGATCTGTACAGCCTGTGTTTGGCCAGTGTGTTAACCAGTGCAGTGGGTAGGTTTCTAAACCTAAACACATGTGGAGATATCATACCAACGTGACATGCAGGGTCACCATCAAGAACATGCACAATAACAATATGACAGAGTGTTGGCAGTAATAAAGAACAGGAATGAACCATTTGACCAAAATGTCTAACAGTACTTTGAGTCAGAATAACATTAAAACAAACCAGTCATGTCTTATTAAACTGGCTCAGCTGCTTGTGGGGCCATAAACAGAGTCACTATGTCAATGTCGTACAGCCAAGTTGAAGGTGGTTCGACTACAAATATCTCAAAAACCTCATTCCAGCTTAAGCTTTGTCCATTTCTTACCCAAAATAGTGTCAGTACATTTCAACCACCCAAAACTTGTCTGTCTTATCTTCTCATTCCCAGCTGCCAAGGTATCATTCAACACATCCCAGCTTTATTCTGCACCTTCATTTTGACTTTATTGCGGACCTGGAATGCCTGGTATGTCCACAGGCACACCCGTCCTCTCCATTTACACACAATCAACAACGCAAGCGGATGCCTGGGCTTGTACTTATGGTTTTCCCCAGCAAAGCGTGTCCCACTGGCAGGCATAGCACCAATACAGGCAGACATGGTCAGACAGAGTTTAACCAAACCTCTGCCACAGCATCAGCTCCAGGGCCTTGTTGGTGTATCCATCACTGCGAGCAGGTGGTGCCTTCGAGTTACAGTCTGAGATTTCATCTCCGGTCCACCCCACTCCTGAACTCACCCAGAGACTTCTCCTTTGTGTTGGGTGGCACTGAGGAATCATGTTGCCTGTTTGAAATATTCATGCGCAGCCAGTCTTGATGAAAAGACACATTCTTCATGCTCCCACCTTTTCTGCTGAGGAAGTGCTGAAGTGGGCCCGCCATGGGGCAGAAACAGATCCAGCCTGTGGATGCTGGGAAAGTGTGTCAGGATCTGGCAGTCACATATCCCAAAGAGAGAAATTTTATGCAGATGCATACTTTTTAGGCGCACAGATGAGTAGGTAGGCACGCACACACACAGTGTGAAGAAAAGTGTTCGTCATGGACACACATGCACACAAAATGATGGATGATATGCATGACATTTCCTTACTCTTTGTAGGCCTTTACCTCACCTGCAGCACCCCACAGAGGGAATAGGTGGAGGTCCTCTTACATTTTAAGGGTCTCACGAGAAATGTTAACGAAGAAAAAAAAAAGGCCCAACATGTGGTGAACATAATAACTCCTTTCGGAAGTTAACTGTCCTGATAATATGGCTACACAGATGCCAAGTAAAATAAAGCCCTTTGGTTTTGAAAGACAAACAAACGCCACATACTTTTTGTTCCATTGTGTTGAATGTTCAGTCAAAGGAGGATAAGCGGTGTAGAATTTAGAGGATCTTCATCATGTATGTGCGAAGGATTATATGGAGAACCTGGATAAGAGGTTGGATGTTGTGATTCATCTCATATCAAATAGATTGATTCTTTCAAAATAAGAAATTACATTAATACAAGGACTCCAGATAATATATGATGATGAGCAAAAACTGAATCCAGGTTGGAAGATGATAGCACCTGAGAGTATTATCCCAAAGGTCTTTGACAAACTAGTGGAAGGTAATACTGTTAACAGAGGTTTCACTCCACATTCATCAGTCACGTCATAAATCTGGATAAGCAGAAAATGTATTTGTTGCTCAGCTTCTCTTGAACTTGCATGAGTGTCTGGTAATACACGTGTGCATTCTTGTGCATGCTGAGAGTGTCCTCACAGAACCTCAGCTATTTTGGGAGGTGCTCGCTATGCTTTTTGTGCACCGTTGACTCTGAAAAGCACCACTTCAGTGGAATAAGCCTAGCCTGTCATTAGCAAGCATGGCATGGGCATGCTGTTTAACCATTACAGAGGAGTGGAGCTAAAGCAACTGGCTCTTCCAAGAACAGCATTTCTGTGCCACGAGGGCACAGAGGAGAAGAATGGACTCCTGCATTTACTCCTGAATGTGAGAGTGTTCTGCGGTGCACACTGTAGATTTTGCACTAATTGTTCTTTCATATGGGAAGTTTAATACTTGCCTCACAAAACAGAGTGCAGTTTTTTTTTGGTAACCATTCCTCTCTCTCCCCCTTTCTCCTCATTTTCAAACCACACACTCCACATTGATTGACGGCCTGATGGACCCCGGTCTGCTTCTGCAGCCGTTCAGCATGTTTCACACGGCTGTGGGCAACGTGGCGAATACGGACGAACGCACTTGTGACGCAGACTGGCCAGGGGAACCATGGAGTGGATGTCTCTGAATTACAGAGTACAACTGAAGGCATGCTGCTGCAGCTAAACCACCTCATTAGATCGTGGTGACTGCATTTAGCCGGCATTTCCCCCCCTCACACATCCAGAGAGGCCGCATGAGACATGGTGATTAACTGCAGAGTAAACACGTCCATCTCAGAGGTCTCAGGTCTCTGCCGTGCAGCACGGATGGCAACACTGTTTCCTGTAACAACCAACCAAGAAACACTGGAGGCCCCCCAAGAGTAATAAACCATAGCTGTTTTGACACGAACAATGCAGCGCAAAAAAACTTTCTGGACATTATGGCAAGGAGCTGAATGTGAGAACATGCACTTTAGAATTAGAGCAGACATTATAAGGACTTTAATCTGCAAGCTAGTTAGTACAAATATGTGCCATGTCTGATTGGGTGTGAGGAGAATTTATTGCAAGTGAGTATGTGTGCTGATGGTGTTTCTGCCATGCTATGGCGTGCAGAAACCCAGAGGAAAAGAGACATGAATGAGGAAGAAGGAGGGTTATTCAGTTTCAAGACGGCAGCAAAAGTGTCTAACTGGAAATACAAAATTACGGTGGAGCTTCTGACAGTAAGAGACAACACAAAATTTCAAGGAATGGCAAGAGACTTCTGTTCAAATCAAATTGAAGTGGCAATGTAACCGTAGTGTACTTTTTGAACCACAGGGGTCATTTTTTGGGAGGAGGACAATCTCCCAAAAAATATTTTCAGTTATAAGAATGTGAATCACGGTCTTCCAGTGCTACATATATTCACTGTTACTTTTCAGTGTTACCTTAAGTTCTGATGTGTGCAGGATTTAATTCTAAGTAGAGGTTGTGTTGATCAACACCTTGATGATCTAATTAAGTTGCAAGATTTAGTCACAACCTTAAATTTTTGATAAAATCCAGCAGCACTGGGAAATAACAAAATATGGAGCTACAGGGTTTCCACCAAACAACAAGGATATACAAAAGGGAACCTAAAAGCAATTTGTGGGGCATAGTCTCCTAACACTGTGCAGGAAAAATGTGAAAACAGTTCATACTTCCGAAGACTTGGATTATAATTATGATTCCATTGATACTGTGCACAATACACAAGTTAAGTAACGTTTGTTGCCAGTTTGAGTTCATTAGCAGTTTAGCATAATGTTGCTTCATGTTTTTGAAGCTGTTACAGCTAATAACCAAACTCTTTTGTTTAGGCACAGAGGAATGTTGTTTTTGACCTATCTGTGCTAATTATCCTAGAACTCGGGAAGAATAACAATAATGCAGCTATGTAAACTAGATAATGACACACAACGTTGAAACACAGTTGTCAAAGCAAGAAAGCATGAAGGTAAACTAAAAACTTTCCCCCTCTGCAAAAAACAAGTGGGGTTTTTCAAAATCCCTCATTTGAGATCCACTGGGCCAACTCGGCAGAATACCACAGCAGAAAAGCGTGCAAGGGCTGGATTAATTATTGCAATTTCTGCAGCAAAGCAGGGCTAATTTGCTGCACACTTCATTAGGTTTTACTATCCCTTGTCTCCTGGGGTGTTGTAATAGTTTACCCTTGTCTGGGGACGTTTTTTACCCATTTACTGCTGTCTGTATTCAGTGGTTTGATTATATTTTGGGCAATGTGGAGCCTCTGCCAAGACTTCTCTGTTGCTGGGAGGAGAAAATAACTTTAAAAAAAGAAAGGCAGAAAAGCAGAGAGCACTTTTTCCCTTTTCATGTGTGTTTATTGTACTGTAAATGCCTCACCCTCAAAGCTATATTTAATTTTATGGAGCTCTCAAGCACAAAATGGGTTTTTAGTGTATCATTTGTGTTTGCATGGCACAAAGTATTCTGTTGGTGTTTATCCAGTATATTTTCTGCAGCACTACCTCTAGTCAACCTCTGTGCAGTGAGTGTGTGTGTGAGTGAGTGTGTGGGTGGGTGGTTTTGGAGAAAACATGTAGTTATGGTGTCAGGGTCGTGCTCAGGTCATGGATGCTGCCAAGAGAGGAGACAGAGGTGTTGGGAAACAGCTCCATGCTGCAGGCTAAGCAACCCACCTCTGGAGCTGCCACTCAGCTCTGCACAGACAGCTGCAGACACCCTGTCTGGATGAACAGCTGGCCAGGATGTCTGAGAGAAGAGGAGGGGGAGAAGGAGATACCAAGATTAAGAAAAAGAGAAAGATAGACATAAAAAAGAGAAATGGGATTGTGGAACAGGAAAGGGAGAGGAAGGAGAGGTAGACAGAGGTGACAAAAGAGTAATAGACTAGGCACAATACATCCAGAAGCTCCAGAGAGGGGCCTCTGTGGGGAAAGAGTGGTGGAGGCTCATAAATCTGGCTGGGCCTAGCTGTCCTAGCTGCCTAGTTCTACACTGGGTTTATTCAGGTGGCCCTTTCTATCAGCCTCTCTGTGCTTCTGCTGCCTTCTCTGTGGGCTAAAAAAGCTCCACTGAAAGAGAAATGTGTTAGAGGAAGGAAAAGAAGCCTTCTATGGTTTTATGGTTTCCTTATCTCTGCAAGCAGGCTCACAGTCTGAGTGCCATGTGCTAAGAGGCATGACCTTTGAGCAAAGGTCTGGACGAGGAGAGAGAATTATGGTCTTCAAATCGATGCTTTGTTCTGCAAAAAATTTGGCATGTACTCTTCCAAACTGACGATGCATTAATGCATCATAACTGTGAATATGCAGAGATGTGCAAAAGATTTAGTTCGAAGTCACATGACTTGACAATCTACCACAATCTATTCATTTTGTGCAACTATGTACTTTGATAAATTCCACTGATCGAGCTTTAATAAGCTTTCAACAAATTACTGAAGCGTGCATCGAAGTGCAGCTTTTGGTCTTCAGACTAACTGCCCCCAACATATACTGTGACATTAAAGAGAATGTGGCGAGTTCATACAGTCATGAGAAAAAAAAGGAAATTTTTTTCAGTTCGTAGATCTTTTGCGCTGGAGCTGGTTAGGTTTGTAGCATAGGTTTCAGTGGTGATACAACACAGTAAGTAGTGAGCCATCTTCATGATACTAAAAATCCAAAGCTGATACTGAAGTTACCTTGTCAAGCCACTAATCCTGCTCCGTAGTACAGGGCCCTTGTCTTAAATTAGGAAAGTACAACCACACAATATGAAAACACATGATATGTTACGCCACTATTATTTATTTTACATAAACTGAACCAGCAGAGTGTGAAAGGCTAAGTACACCCCATGAATCAATGGATTGTAGAACGACCCTTAGCCACAATACCTAGAAGAAATAGTTTTCTGTTTGATATTTTCAGTCTTTCGTATGGTTGCTTCATTTCATTGAGGTTTGCGAGCGTTTGTTTATCCATAGTTCTCTTAAGATTCCGCCACAGCATCTAAATCAGGTTGAGGTTTGGACTTTGACTGAACCTCCGAAACAACTTGATTCTTTTTTTTCCTTATTTTTCCAGCCATTCTGTTGTATATTTGCTGCTGTGCTTGGGATTATTGTTTTGTAACATGACCCAATTTTTGGTCATGCTTTAGCTGTTGGACAGAAGGCCTCCCATTAGACTCTCGAATACTTTGGTATACAGAGCAGTTTGTCGCCCACTCAATGATGCAAGGTGCCAATGTCCTAAATTCTAAGACCTTGCAATCATTTTTGTTGTATTTTAGTATGTAAAACCGTTGAACTGAAAGAAGGTAAACCTTCTCTTTCACAAGACTGTGTTGATTGGAGCTTATTTTGTACGTCTGTGATCAGCTGTGCCCCGAGAATGTTATGGTCCATAATTTTTTGCAAGAGCACACAGTGAAACATCAATCTACCAGTGCTAAGATTTAAACATGCTACCTCCAACTACAAAGCTGAATACTGAATGGGTTGGTGGGTCGGCTGAGTTCAAGTGGGGATTTTTCAGCGCAGACCACCAGAGCCAGAAAATGGCCTCTTCATGGCTGTGGTCCAGAGATGCTGGCCTAGTGGGCAGACTGACAGTGGGAGACGATGCAGAGAACAAGAGACGAGAGGGGAATGGAAAATGAGGAAAACAGACACTCTGAGTAATTCACACACATACAAGAGTACTACAAGTTGTCTCTATGTGGATGTTAACACACACTCATACACATCAACTGATATCCCACAGAGCATGTTTTATCAATAGATAAATAGGTCAATGAATAAATAGGTAAAAAAAAAATAAAAAAAATACCCAGATACCCAAAAAATATTAACCATGTCAGAAAACATGCAACATAATGTGAACAGAGTTCCACATACTTTTCCACTTTGTCTCACGTGCTTCTGAGAAAGTGAGCGAGCGGGCTGTGTAGACAGGCCCCATTTTTCTCTTTTTCTGCGGCCGAAGTGTGTGACTGGGGATTTATTTTCGCAGCTCTCTTGAGGGAGGTCACTGTTTTGCTGAATTTGAAACATTTGAAGTATCTGAGGCCCCCCATCCCTGTTCCACATTAGAGAAATGGCCCATTCATTTGGACCTGTCAGGATTTATAACGGTTTTCAGATCGTGTCTGCTTACAACTCGTCAAACTGGGTCACACAAACACTTCAGCCCTTGATCTCATTATGTAATTTACCTCTCTTTCTTGCACAAAGTCTCTGGAAAATGGAAGATCTTCTCTTACAAAAAGTGCAAGCGATCTGCTTGGAGATTAAACTAATGAAAAACGGCAACACATGAGATGCAGCACATGTTTGCATACAGGAAAAGTATCTTGTTTCAGAAGAACTTCTCTGTTGGTAGTGGTGGATATTGCATCTCGCTGGGCTGTTTGACACATGGCTGTCTGGGTTTCTTTCATCTTCCACAGGTAATACTGTCCAGTAATGGCGATTGAAAGAGCAGGCTAAAACCAAAAAGGACGATTTCCTGAAACTTCTGTCACAGCAGGACAATGCCATGGAGTTCAAAGTGAAATGGTACTCCAACTCACATCCAATAAGACGGAGATCCAATTCTCAATGTCCACAAACTAGGGCATTGACAGTTGGTGAAAATTTGCCATATACAGTGTCACTGTTGTGTTGAAATATATATCCACTAACTGTTGAGAGCTGCTTCTGTCTGCAAAAGTCTGAATCACACTGCATCTATGCTCGAATTACATTTCAGCTGAAAGTGACCCAGTTTGAAACAAACCCATTCATTTTCTGTCTGGTCCACTTGGGGTAATTGAATTTGACTCAAGCATTACTGACGATCTAGCTGCTATTATATCAATTTAAAATTCAAACTGAGAAGAAGCAAACAATCCCTCTGCCTGCTTCCTCACCAGGCTATATCTGTTTAAAACTCATGTGGAAAACCAAAAAGGTGCAGAAACCCACTCACGTACACACAAATACAAACACATTCATGCCTAAAAGGACCAATAAACATCGAGGCCAGCTGTCCTTGAGTGAGGTGTTCCAGTTTAGAGAGGACTAGTTCAAAACTAGGACAGATATTCTCAGCCTCACGAATGCTTCCACTACTCTGGCCAAAGGTCGTTGTTTGTGTACTCTCATGACTTTGGACAGACAGATCTACAGCTCAGTCCTTTTTCATTTTAAAAAGAGGACAATTCTCCTAAGAGCACCTATGATAGCTATGTTGCTGGATGGTCTACTTCTTTGATTCAGCGTCTACTAAATTAATTGGTACAAGGCTTGATAGAGACGTTTATGTGCTGATGCAATAAATCCCTTCCGTAAAAACACTGCCAAGGAGATAAAGCAGCTTGTAGTATGGATACATGAGCCTAGCTAGTAATGTATTTGTCATCCAAAACAAGTGTCACTCTCTGTTACATTTGATTCACAGTACCGCAGACCTGTCTGCAGGCTCAACAAGAGGGTGGCAACTGTGAGGTATTTTTGAGGTAATTGTCAGTTGTCATTTTCCCTTCAGTGAGGCAAGCATCCAGAACATTTAATCTCAAAATAGACGACCTTGAGGACAGCAGGCAGTACACTTGGGAAGCTGGAGTGGAAAGAAACTTTTTTCACAGGAAGTCGCAGCCTTTGACCTTCAGGTTGAACAGGTGTTTCTTTTGGGCTACTCATGGACAGGTTTATGAAGAAGGGCATGGTTTTTATGTAGTTATTCTTGAGGACATGTTAGGCTTAGGGGTAAACCTATGCGTAACTGTTTTAAATCTGTACAATGTTGTCTTTAACTCTGCTTACCCCTTTTCTAAAAAACTCATATCTTTTCATAGGGGCTTACGGTGGCATTACTGGAATTTTAAGCAATTTCATAATTTTAAGTTCATTTGTTTTGCTTTTAACCACTTTTATTTAAGCTGATTTTTTTAACTGGGCAGGTTGGCAGTTAACATTTAAAGTTCCCATCCACTAAAAAGCAAGTTTTAACCTTTTGAACATGACCATAAGATGTTTTGTTACAAAATTAGCCATCTGTGCTTTAGCTGACAATTTCTGCTTTGAAACTGCAGAGCACCATGTATCCAAAAAGGCAAGTTTGGATTACCTGTATGTGCAACATAGGCTATTTGGCGACACCAGTTCCAAACAATCCTGACAACTTGCGTTGTGTGGCTGTAAAGCTATTATCAATGCAATGTGAGGAGCAGATAAAGTGAGAAGCTAGGCAAATTGAGGAGAAGTTGATGCAGACTTGGTGGAGAAAACAGCGGAAGCAAGGCAGAGCAAGAAGCCGTAGCACTTAGTAAGCCCTGGGAAGTAAAAAGAAGCTTGCTTGCCTGATCCTGGTCAAACAGGAGATAAATGTATAAGCCACTAGCTGCTGATGGGCCTGGCTAGATAAGGTTGGTAACAGGGTTGAATTGGGATTTAGCAGAGTGAAAAAGAGCAGATGCAAGAACAAGTGAGATGCCACAGAACTCTGCTTGATATCGAATAAGATTGTTTTTATCAGCCTTAATACCTTTCTGATATCAGCCAGGATTGTCAATTTTTTAACTCGACCATTGTCCTTGACCCAATTATCATGCAGGGAAGGAGAATTCAATCAATATATTGAGCAGCATCTGTCAGATTATGCTATTATAGGTGGCATTGTGTTCTCGTTCAGCTTGTTAGTATTGGGCTTCTCTTCAGTTGATCTAGTGCCATGTCAAGTAGTGAATTGGACAGCTTAAGTGCTTTGTTCATTTTGTAGGTGCAGTACTCTGTCTTTTTTCAGATTGAGTCCAACTGAAATTTTAAATTCAGATGTAATTTGGCTTGAATTTCTAGGTGTGTTAATCTGTCTTTGAGAAATTCAACTGAGTATGATTTTCTTTGGTCCAGCATGTTTACATGTATGTTTGGAAAGTCTGATTTTAATCAGACTTGTGCTCATTGGTATGTCTGCACTCACAGCGAGTGGACTCATAGGTCTAAACTCTGACAACCAAAATGGAGTCAGTTTAAAAACCCGATTTGCTGTTAGAGGGTAATGTAACCCTATTGACTTTTGCTTACATTGGCATCGCAGTGATTTGGCACTGATAAACAGAACCATTCTAGAAACAACATGCTGTTATTCCATGAGACACAATCCTTACATGCGTATGATAAAAACCTCTTGCACTGACTAAATCCGTCATTTACCTCTAAGACGTGGTGACAGAGTCCATTATGTTAAGTTAACTGAGGTTTTGCTTCACTTGAAGTGGGGCAATTAACAGCACACTAAGTGCACTGGCCCTTTTTATAGAGCTTTGGCAAAGTTGAAACCCCCTTTTTCACCAGTCAGTGGCTCATCCTAATGCTTTTTGGGGGTTAGCCAGACAACACAAGGGTATTGACGATGATGGATGGAGATTTTGCACGCATAGAGCATCTCACCTCCCATCTTTAGTGAAGAACACAGTCTTATTCAGCTCCTCGCTGTATTTGTCTCCATTTAAAAGGCACCTTGTTTGGGTCTCACAACCATGAAGTCAAACGCCAACGGTAGGAATTGAGCAGTGGAGATGACAAAGTGTAAAGTACTGCCACCATTAAGTCTGCAGGTGTGTGACCTTTACTCCTTCTTTAAAGCTGAACCTTTAAACAAGATAACACAACATGAGAACTGTGTGAGTCACCCATTTGGCTTCAGCACTGTGCAGGATTCTGTCACTACTGCTTGTGCCGACATGTGGTTTTTGTGTGTCCGTGTTTATGTGCAACTGAAGCATGTGTTTCGATTCATGTTTGAATTCACAGCTGCTGAAGGTGCCTCACTTAGTGAGGTATACCTTTTCTACATACAGGGTAATTTGTTTTTACCTATTAGCACATTAAAGTTCCATTTGTCAGTGTGTGTGTATGTTTTTCTTTTCCCTGCTTGTAAAGAGAGAGTCATATATGCCCATGCTTAAACTTCACCTTCTTCCACCCCAGTCTTCCCTTGCCTTATTAATTTCCCCTGTCAAGCTGCTTGTCTATGGGAACAGACCATTTCATCACTAGTATGATCCTAGGGTCGGGCCATCATTTTCTGGTGATGAAAGGCATACACTGAGGGTATGGAGACAGGGCGGCATACAGTAGGTTGAGTTGCTTAGTGAAAGCGATACAGGGTCATTGTCGTGATTTACCTGTCAAAGAAGCCAAAAGCAGGTGTCAGAGTTAAGAAGGGAGTGGCAGTGGAGGCAGAGGACCAGCTGCAGAGGAGTTTGAGGGGGCTGGCGGCAGACAGTTTCCACATAAACACAGCTACATCACTTACATCAAGACTGCGATCAAAGGCAGTGTGGATGGCTCCTACACTTGAGAAGCAATGCCAAAAAGTTTCACATCAAAGATCAAATGATCTCATTCGGGTGCGTGCGTGGTAGCCAAGTCAGGGAGGAGAGGATAAGGCAAACTGTCAAGGATACACAGGGGTGGAAGTGGAAAAGTTAAAGTTGGTAAATGAAAGAGCAACTATTTGCTGAAGCGGTGTAAATTGTGAGAAATTTGAATTCCTGTATAATGACAAAAGTATATATCGTGCCATCATATACTAGATCAGCCTCAAAACGATACCTGGAACCCTTCAAAACAGACCGCACGATAAAAGGACCAAATGACACCTAAATTAGTTTCATTAAGGACTGTAATGGGACGTGGATCTGTTTGTGGTATGTTGTTATTCAGCCACCTTAGTTTATATTCAGATTTTTATCTTTAATCTGAGACTCATCTCTATATCTTGACTGCTTACAATGCAGCTAACAAAAGACAATGTCACCTTAAAAGAGAATGGACTCTCCTATTTAGCCAACCTCCAGAAAGCTTGCCAAGGGTAGTGCGTTTGGCACTGTTTGGCAATAATTATGCTCATTACTCTCATATTGTATGACTTTGGAGTGTAATTAGTCTTTAAATCATACAGAGGTTATTGTCTATAGATGCCTCTGTCAATATGTATACATGAAGAACATGCACTAGACTGCAGAATACATTTGTAAAAGAAAAAGTGGCTGGCAAAATGTTATTCTGCTGTTGTAAGCTAAAGTTATTTCTGTCTAATATATGTATGCTGGTGATTAAATGTCCAAAAATAAAATTTATGAGAAAGTTGCCTGCATTTACGAAGAGAACTGTACTTTGGAGCAAATGAGCGCGCGAAGAGAGAGAGAATTTTTATTTTTTTTAATTGAAAACTCATTCAGAGCCTGAGCTTTTGGCTCACATGATTTAACATAATATGTCCTTTAAATATAGAAAATATTTATGACACCGTGTTCTATAACCTGCCTACAGGTATAGCAAATGCTTACTCTCATTCTAATTATCATCCCGGGAATATAAACAAGTTTCAAAAACCAGTAGTCTACTAATCCACAGGTAAACATATTCATATTGTCACTTAATATAGGTATAACTTAAGAGCTGTCTGTTGTGATGGTGGTCTGTTGTAATTCAGTGAAAAAACAATGCCAACATTGTTAGAATTACTTTCAGTTGTTGGGGTAAAAGTTATGAACTGCTTTTGTAAATTAGTTTTACTAAACTACATTTTGTTTCCACCCATAAAAGCAGTGATAGTTGGTTCAGCTTGTCCTTCCTCCTGCACTGGCACAGTGTATTTGCAGTGTGGAGACAAGTTTATAAATGTGAGACCAGTGTGGGTCTGGCTTAAGGGTGCAGCCACCGCAGCAAATTCTCATTCCGAACTCTTAACAAACTCCACATTAAATTGCTTGAGCATCTGTTTTTTTGTCTTTTTTTCCCCCCAAAACTTTCACAGCCTAAATAAGGGAGGGGACTTGTGTGGAAAAGAGATGAGATCAGTTTTTCCCTTTGTCATCCCTTGGGTGTCACATCATCATCACATGGTCTTGGATATGAAGCACAAAATGCTCACTGATCCAGTTATACCCATCTGCTACTTATGGAGGCCTTGGGGAGACATCTGAAAAAAGGCCACACGATACAACACGCAGATCTAACTGCAGCAGAACAAGGGTGAGGAACTGGTAGATTTGGAAGAGGATAAAACGTGTATGAAGAGGAAGGCAGTATATTAATAAAATGGAAGACAGGGGTCACATATGCTTGTGGAAAGGGAAGAATGCAGCCCTGAAGATCACAAGCAAAGAAATAATTTATCACTGCTCCCTCTATCATTTCTTCTGGCAGAGACAGATGGCCTGGAGTTAGACTGGATCACTTTTGGTTTTCCTTGGGATTTTTTTGCCTGCTGTGCGTTTTGATTGTATGCACATGCACATGCACATTTTAATTTACTCAGACACACATACACACATACGGGGAAAGAGTCTGAAAATTAGCAATGTCAGCTAAATGAACATCTGCCCTGGGTAATGAGCTGACTTTTTATTAATCACATGATCATTTCTGAGACAAAACTCAGAAGTTTGATCTCTTACAATGTAGTTAATCTTTCATCAATTCATCTGAAGGATATATTTAAACCAGTTTTATTGAATGGATTTCAGAAACCCTTTGTTTGAGATAAATTGTTTTCCATCATCCTTAATATTGTAAAAGTTCTATGTTTTTGCCTGCTTTCAATTTCCTGCCAGTGTTTGAGAGACATTTACAATCAGCTCACAGGACTATGAGGACTGTGGTTCAGTAACAGTGAAACACAACTGAGGAAAATTGCCCACCATCATCTCTCGCTCTACATGTCATTTTTCAGTTTCTTCTAGTCATTGGCATAAAGTTGGATATCTAGTTCAGTTGTAATCAGATTGGGTCCATTTTTCTTTCACAGGAGGGATCAGAAACTTAAAAGAAGCTAATTTTAATAACAGCAGCCACTAGGAATCTATAACACACTGTCACTTCCTATCTGCACTGTGCTGTGTGGAAAAAAGAAGACATTTTGAGAATTATGAGTGAAATAATCTTTTAAAGCGATATCATTTTGGAACACACACAGGAAATTAACTTGTGCAAACTGCCAGTTTGTGCCCACAAAGTAACAGCATATATGTCCAATAAGTACTTTGGATGCCTCTGAATCAGTTAAATAAGTGCTGATAATGCTGATAAGTATACTGCTAAAAAAGGTTTCAGTTGAATGGCTCTCATCTAGGGACTCCCTGGCTCATAGCAACCCAGTCAAGCTTAGGGGTGACTATGTTGTGATGATTTTCCAAACTAATGTATCCTAATGTTGACTTGCTGACATATGTCTCTAAAGCACCGACAGGTTTTCCACTGCCAGGGCTCTAAGACTTCATACTGTCCTGAATAACAAGAACACCTCATTGGAAATAATATAACGGCTAATAAATAATGCATAAAAAACTCATTACAATTCCAAAAGACAAAATTGAATTCCTTTCAACATGCATTTGATGATATGATTAGGATATGATTGGGATTAATATTTGATAAAGATAGGCTTATTGATAATTTTTGGTGAGACTGAACTCATGTCAGAGCCTTATAGCATTGATCAAATATCAGATTTAAAAAACAAAAAATCTTGTTGTTATGGTGCCATTGTGATTTATCTGAGCTGACTGTGCCTTTGGGTTAATATTGTGAATTTTATTTTTTGAGTTACAGTAGCAACCGGCAATGGAAACCTAAAATGTACAGTATCTCAGCACAAACCATGATCTTTTCATTACTGAAACAAGGCATTTTTCATTCCTAACCAAAACCAGAAAATTGTTGCCTTACCTCAACCAAGTAGCTGCAATGTATAACCAGTGAGTGAACCCCCAGAAAAAAATAAGAAGTGGATGAAAGGAGTGAAAAAAAACCTGTTCTGTTCTCTTGTGATTCTACCATGGTGGTCCCATGGTTGAAAAGGCTGTTTGTTCTTTGTGCTGTGCTTTTTGGAGGACTTTCTGCGCTAATTACATAATATTTATGAAAACTAAATTCTATTTCTACTATTGACCCATTGAACAATGCCTTTAAGTAAGGAAAACAAAAAGAATGCCTTTGTGTATCTTTAATCCAGTGAGTGATCACAGACACCATGTCATAAACACGCACTTGTAAACACGCAATCTCTGCAGGGTACGAACACTCACAAGGTCAGTTTCAGCCACATAATCATTGCCAAATCATCCAAACAAAGCAGGTCTGCTGTGGTAAGGGGAACTCTTACGTAAGTTAAATTAAATCAGGGAGGATGATGATGATGATGATGATGATGCCAAAGCACAAGAATGAGCTAATTGCTGATTTGTTGTACAACAAAAGTTGAAACTGCTGTGCACCTGACTTACTTCTTTGATGTTAATTAAATTCTGCTGGTTAACTGAGTTTATTACTCCATAGAAGAGAACAGCAGCTCTATTGTGAAATGGAAAAAGACGTTTTTCTTTTCGGGATAAAAGAGTGTGAGGATGGACATACCTTTCACTCTTTCTCATTTTCTCCTCTTTCTCTATCTAATCAATCTACAAACACACACACTCATGCATAAGAATGCATCTTTATAATTTCAAGCTGTTAGTGGAAAGTGGGAATGAACTGAATGTTCAGTTCCGTAACCTGCTTGCAGTGAAGATAGTCATGCCTTGAGTTCCTCCTCTCACAGGTGTTCTCTTCTCTCTTCTTACTCATCTTATCTGTCAGCATGCAGATGAATCACAGATTGGGAGACTGAACATTCACTGGACTTGAGCAGGATGTTTGGGAATGCCGGAGGGCCTTGTTTTCATCCTGCATCCATTGACTTATCTACGCCCCGCATGCATTTTGGTGATGGATATGCCTCCAATAGATGCTGACAGCAACTGAAGCAGGACAAGTAAACATGAGCGGGAATGGCAAGCAGGGGTGGAGACGACTGAAAAATACAGCAGACGTCAACCACGTTATAGATCTGGGACGAAGAGAAATTGGTTATTTGGAGATTGGATTGGGAGACGCCTCCTTTGAGGAACTCAAACACCTGCATGCTCCTGTGATTATGCCTGTGGGAATTAAAAAAAGAAGAAGATTTAACTCGTGATTCATAGCCACATTGGTTCAACGGTGTTCGAGTGATGAGGTTTGGATATGTTCTTCACTCACATCACAATTATACCATGCACACTCTTAGCTAAATCTGCATGCTCACTGTGTGGACGCAAAAATAAAAGATTAGAAAGAACCAAAGCCAAAGCCAAACCTCACCCCACTGATGCACACATTCATCATCCAATAAGTCAAGGTGTGAATATGAGCCAACTCCAAGAGAGGATAAATGGAGAACAAACTACTTTTAACTATATAATTACAGTGATCACACATGGCTGTAATTCCCACTTGACACACTGTAACCGTTCTGTTACACTTCATAGTCTTGCTCGGCTGGTATGGACATGCCACACCAATAAATGTGCATTCCTTCTCTTCTCTGTGCAAAGATTAAGGGAATATTTTTATGCATTTATGTAAAGCTGACGCGAATGTGTCTGCTTTTGTCTGTTAATGGTATGTTTGTGGAGTTTGATTTACAGAAGAGTAGTCGCTGTTCTGTTGGCTGACAAAACAAAAAGTTAAGACTAAGAAAACAGTAGGAAACTGGAACTTATGAGTTCTATTAAAGACAAATGAGGGCCTCGTTTTTCTTTTTAAGTTGCCGAATATTAACTCTAACGTTTTTTTGCCTGATCAGTGCATTAAGGGACATTTGACATGGAAAGATTATCTTGTTGCCAGTAAGTAGCACAAAATCGACCTCCTAATGCTTGAGGACCTTTGGCACATGCCAAAAAAGGGTAACCTTTTTGTGTTCATCTGGGGCTATTAAGTTCTGGCAGATAAAATAAGTTTAGTTGCGGTGTGTTGATATGTAATATCCACTTTTCACAGTATCATTTTCAGTTCTGTAATGTGAATTCATGGTTGGTAAACTGAATTAAATCTTTCATGCTGGTGGATGATTAACCCTTTCCCACAAACATGGTGCTGGAGCCCAACCCAAAATTTGTTCAGTGCATTTTTATTAAAACTAAATAAATACAATAATAAGATTTTGTGCTTAAAATCTGGGGACGAGCGAAGGTCCAGCCATTAGTTATTCCCACAGGTGGAACCCATGACACCAGCGACTGTGTCAAAGCCTACTGCAAGAAATGCCCTTTTATGTTAGGATGAAAAGTAAGAGGAAACTTCTGTTATGCAATGCAACTGAATGTTCCATTCTCCCATGTTTAAAATGTGGTTTGGTTCTCAATAGGCACCAAAAACCAGCTCCACACTGGCTCCTGGCTCAGCATCATCATCAGAACAGACTTGATGAGGAAAAAAAAGTTAAATACATGTCTGATTTATTTGCTCATACGGACTTCTATATAGTTCCTATCGGAGTTGCAGGGAGGCACTCCACATTGTATTTTGTAGAATTTTTAAGTTCTTATGTTACGGGGGGCTCTATCTCAGCACAAGAGAAACCATCTGTTATGTACAGTAACTGTATGATGATCTGTCCAGACAGTGTAAGTATATGTTGATTAATCGGACATATGACAGCACTGGCAACCGCCATAACAAAAAAACCTGTGTAAAAGTTGGCAGGTTAAACAACAATTCTTTATGGCAGCCTTACAAATTTGAACAAAGGGAAGGGAGGGGGTCCTTATGTACTGTAATGGAGTAGATGTGGATTCCTCTGTTTCAAAGGAAAATTGTGCATGCTTCCTCTATTTCAACGGAAAATTATGCATGCTTCGGAAGCATTGCTTCCCCTGTTTTAATGTCAAATTGTGCACAAGTCAACCTCTTATGTGCCAGACTGCCATCCGAACTCTGGTATAACCTGTTGGACCCAATATTTGCATCATGAAGCCACAGGAAGATTAGTTCCATAGCTAGAGGTCTTCTTCCTGGGCAAGTTCGACTACCGCTAACAACAATTCTTTTTTAGCTCCCATTGCTGACCAGGGTGAGGAGCTAGCTAAAGTTTATAGAGTTAAAGGGGAATTCCTGTATTTTCAACATTAAGCCTCTTTTCTGAGTCGTCTGCAATGTTTTAGAACCCCCCTCACCGCTTTTTTGATGTTTACTGCTGTCTCTGGTATTTGCCTAATTTTGATTCTTCTCAACCTGCTTCAGAACGGCTAGTCATGTGCATGTCTTAAAAGGTCCGTAAAAGCACAATAAACGTCCGTTTTCAAAATAATCAACTCACCGGAGTGGTTACTGGTGTGCACTGGTAATCCATATCAAATTTCGTAGCGAAAAGTTGCTTCTGTCGTGTTTTATTTGACATTTTGTAAATCCCATTGAGTTGTATTGAAGACTGGATGTTCGTCGATAGCGGACATGTTTGTAGTTCTCTCGCACCGGAAATGCAATACACCTAGCAGCATTTCCGGTGCGAGAGAACTACAAACATGTCCGCTATCGACGAACAATGTTGCTACTTCTGTTTGAACCATTGGTCTGTACATGGAAGGGGTGCTCTGGACCGTGTCAGACATAAGGTCATCGCTCCTCTTATCTCTCAGATGTCTGGTTTTATTATTAATTGGGGAAAAAAAGTGTTCATGCCTCTGTCTGATGGCCTTAATTCCAGCTTCCTTAGTAGCCTACCTGACCACTTTACCTCTCTTGGTGTTAAAATTCCAAGAAACCTTAAGCTTCTTTTTAGACTCAACTATGTAGACTTTATAGGCATGGTTAAATCTTTGATACAGTAATGAAAGCCTTCCCCGGTATTCTTAGTTGAATGCATAAAAGTTTCTAAGGTGGTCTAAAGATGGTTATACCTAGGGATGCACCGATACCACTTTTTTTCAAACCGATAAGATACCGATACTTGGATCTGAGTACTTGCCGATACCGAGTACCGATGCCGATACTTCTACCACAAAAAAATGTATTGAATTGGAAGACAGGTTTCGGTCTCACTAGCCCAGTTGTTCCCAAACTTTTTGTGCCCAAGGCACACCAAAGGACAAGTAAAAATCTCAAGGCACACCTATTGTGCAAAATAGCCCTTATAACACGTGTTATCACTCATATCATGTAAAATATCTGTAAGTGTGCATTACTATTTACTAATGCCAAATACAATGTGACAAGACAACTATTACTCATGAAATATTTATTAACGAAATATTTCAAAAATTAATTTGAAACTTTATCAAATTAGGCTTCATCAAAGCAGCAACAGTCATTTAAACCAGACAAGTCACAAAATTAAAAGTGAGGCAAAGGAAACTCAGCAGAAATTTAGCACAGAGAACTGTCAATGCAAGGAAGCTGCATTGTCCATGGTCCTAAACTACAATTTATCATTGCAACATTTCAGCAATCAGTGAAACATGTGCGATTGTAAATATTTTGCCTACTTACAAATTAGTGAGTCGGGCGCGCAGATTTTTTAAATCCTCGGTGGCACTGAGCAGAGGGCCACTCGCAAGTCCTGTTCAACAGAGCCGCGACCTCCTGTTGTTCTTCATGTTTAACCAGAGCAGAGAACGCCAACTCACACAGGCAGGTAGCGGGGAAAAGAAGAAGGTGCTCAATCGCGTGGTGGGAGATGATTGGGTAGTCCGATGCAGAAGAATTAGCTAACTAGCAGTTAAGTTAGCATTAGCTAACTTCTCCCGACAGGAAGCACTCGGGCTGAGGATTGTTAACATCCCCGGTCCAACTGAAGCCATAAAACGGTAACTTTCATGATACTGTCAGCTGACAGTTTTTTTTCCTCTTTTCTTTCGGTGGTGGGTTGTCGGCAGTCTCTGCACTGGTGGTTGGTGGTTTGCTCCGCACAAGAAAGCGCTCTTTCTCTGTTTTCATGTTGCCCTTCAGCCTCTGAATTCCCACCTGCGCAACTGCGCTAACAGCGAAATATGGGTTCTCTGAGGATTATTCTTTTTTAAATATTTTTTTTAGGAATAGAGTTTTCCTCTGTATTATGAAATGAGTACATACAAAGTACTAATATAGTAAATAAAATAAAAATATTTTTGTGTAGTTGTATATTGCACACCAGGACTTGGACTCCCTCTGATCGCGGTCTTCATGGTATCGGTTCATGGTATCGGTTAACTTTAACGAGTACGAGTAGCTACGAGTATGTTAGAATAGTATCGGCCCGATACCAGTATCGGTATCGGTGCATCCCTAGTTATACCTCTTCCTTTTTTAATGGTGGACATCTTTACACCCTTCATCTGGGGTAATAAGCCCCTATGTATCACCAAAGCACATTTCCAGATACCCACTGATGAAGGGCCTTTGGACTTCCTGTCTTGTGTCACTATTATTGAGCTTGTGATGCTAACCATGTTTACACTGTGGTTGGGCTAAATTTTGTGCTCTCCCCCACCAAGTCGATCATTGCTTGTAATGCAGTATCTCCTACTGGGGCTTCCTTATTGACCATTTTGTTTTTTCTAATTGAAAAATTTCCGCTGCAGTCATCTTAAAATGTACTTTATCTTATGTAATTCTTTTTAAGGTTATAAGTCCAATCAAAACGATGTTGTGTGTCTCAGAAACATCAATTCATACTCTCTTATATCAAAATACTATTTTGCTTTCTTTTACTCAATTACAAGCAAGGTCTTACCTTTGCAAATGACAAACTATATCTGGAAATCTCTTTCCGTTTTTGATGCCAAGCCTGACCACCACAATTTTTATGATTTCACGACTAATGACCCAAACTCTAAACACCTAATTCTTGCAGTTTGTCAACCTTTTCCTTATGGTAACCACTGCCATTTATAAGAACAATAAGGAGCAGTTAGTTCAGATGAACTATGGACTTCCCAGATTCCTCTACTATGAAACCGTGGTGTTGTAAAAGATGCAGTATGTAGTTTATTATTGTCTTCCTGCAATTTGTAAAGTGTTCCCTAAGAAAGACATTGCCTGGATGGGAGCATATGTTGCTCTAAAAAGCCGTAAATCCCTTTCAGCACTGATGGTGCCTGTATAGATGTGCAGGTTGATGGTTTCATAAACATTAATGCCATACCATCAGTGATGCAAGCTTTTGAGCTGATCGCTGATATCAACCTGGATGGCCTCTCCTCTCTTTAGTCTGGAGGAAATGATGTTCATTGTGTAAAAAAAAAGTCCAACTTCAATTTGTCTGGCCACAGAAAACCTCCAACTTTGCCTCTGTCCATTCTAAAAGAGCTTCGACCCAGAGAAGATGGTGGCATATCTGGATCGTGTTCATCTATGGCTTCCTCGTTGCATGATAGAGCTTTCACAAGCGTTTTGGTACGAGCATCTAGTATTGATTGTCAGCTGTGTCCCTTGAACACAGAGAATCTATTAATGATATCAGATGATGAAATAGTCAAAGTCTTTGCAATTTTACGCTGAGGAAATCTATTTTGAAATTTCTGCAAAATTTTTAGTTATAGATTTTATAGATTGCTAACCCTCTGCTCCTCTTTATTTATGAGAGACTCTCCCTCTCTACAGTTTTTGTTTTTTGTCAATTAAGCAGACAACTTACTTTTTTAAAAAGTAAGTTTTAAAAAAGTAATTTTTTTTTTAATTTTTAAATTTAATAGGTAATAATAAAATATTTGTTATTGGGATTTGCAAATCATAGCATTATCTTTTTATTTACATTTCACACAGCATCCAAATCGTTTTGGACTTGGGGTTATTGATGAAGAATAAATCAATCAATAAAGAAAAAGTTCTTAATGGCATGTCGTTCTCATGGGAGTTCCCTATATCCAGTTAGTCTCTTGAGATCATTAACTTTAAGACCAAATTTTGGTCTTAAAGTTCCTTACAAGAATAGAACTATAGAATGCTTCATTTTACGTTGTCTTTACTCAGTCCATAATTGTTTTTGGAAAATTACTCTAACCCTGCATTGTTTTGTTATCAAAGACATCCCAACAATCCACCATGCTAGCACACTTCGCTCCCTCCTCTACACACAATCCTTATCTGCAAAGTAAATAAGGGCTCCTATCCTCTCTGCAGTGGTTTCTACACTCAGCTGTGTCTGCCAACAATCATTAAAACATGGACAGAGGGAAGGAGATGGAGGTGTGTGGGGGTTGTGATTGGGAAGGAGTCAAAATAGGCAATGCATCTTCTACAAACAGAAAATAGCTGTCAAGAATGTCAAGGATCAAGGCCTTTGTCCAGAAAAATGTTTAAAGAGTTTTTATTATTTCCTTTTATACTTTTTTTTTAACATTTTGTAACATTTTTGATAAACTATCTCACAGGGATTTTTATGCTTGAGAACATTTGGATATACATCCTAAAATGTTTCTGTATGAGAAACGGCAATGAGTTATACTTTGGAAAGATGTGGATTTGCTTGTACAGCTGTTTGCTGTCTGTCTTGAATTTGGCATAAAGATTGCTCACAAGTGTAATAACTTTTCTATTGCTTTTGACTGAAAGGTTGTAGATTTTTCTTCTGACACTCTCTGAAAAACATCTACAGTGCAAACAGTAAGTGCCTGCATGCCTCTCACTTATTCACATTGTCAATAGGAATGCCAGAAAAAAGTTCAGTTACTCTTTAGCAAAGTCCAGGAATGACAGACACATATATTGAGAGAAAGAGGGCAAAGATTTTGAGATATCAACATTGTGGAAGAAAATGTGCCACACTTCCACAGACAAAGGCAATACAAACAGACCTGCTGCTAAAACGTTGACGGGAACAGCATCACCGATCAACTGAGAAATCCAGTTGTAAACATTGTCTACAAGCAGGAACTCAGCAAGGATCAGCTATTGTGCCAGACATGAGTGTATGTTAGGGTGCTGAGGCTTGGGTCCTCTCGAGATAAAAGTTTATATCAGAGTAATTGGTAACAGTACAGAAGATGCTTTACACAACCTCGAAAACCAGAGTAGTAAAGTTGTATACGCTCATCCATACAGAACTGTTGCTATTAGTTTTTAATAGAAAGATGTTTTAATAACTTGAGCTTCTTTCCACTTGTAATGGCCAATAATATGTTCTTTACTCTGTATTTACAATGTCATGATTTTATGTCAAGTTACCACATCTTAGTAAGATGGGAAACCAAATGAGTTCTAAAGCTCATAATTCAAAATGCAATATCCAGTGTAGCTTGCATGCGAACTGCACCATCTGAGAAGTTGTACCCCTAGAAGCTCTTTCTGGTTGTGCTTTTATGTGTTCAAAGGAAATGTTATTACTTGGTGCCATGGAAATAAATGGAGGTAAAAATAGTCACAGTAAATATAACACATTCCTACCGAGTGACAGATCGACATTTGCCCATTTAGTTCAAATGTTGCTGTTCTCCTGCGGCTGCAAGGAGAAATATCAGTGGGAGGCACGTTCCCAGAAAAGGTTCCTTTTTTGTCTCCGTGCTGAAAAGGATAATTGCTCATCTGAGCTCACACAAGATGCCTCTCTGCCTTTCCAATGGCAACATAAACTCCGTCTGCATTCTTGAGAGAAGAGTTATGTTGACCTCCTCTCCTTCTTGCCGGGATGTTTGTGTGTGTAGGAGAAAGAAAGTGGTGGGAGTGTGAAGGCACATGAGTGTGTGTATTTGTGAAGTATGTGTCTGTGCTCATGTGTCCTCTGTTTAATGTATGACTGTGAGTGTAAGAAGAGTATGGATAGTGGATGGTGATTTTAAAAACAATTGAAGGATACAAGAAAGAGCTTTTCCATGGACGGTGAGTTGTGTAATAAAAGGAAAAGAGTTTGTTGGTGGTGGGGGGCTGGAGGAGGAAGTGGAAGAAGGGGGGGGGGGGCGGGTCTTCTGGACTCTTTGGATGTCTTGTGAGTCAGACTTTAGCAATGAGGGAGTAACAGAGGCCATGAATGAGAGTGGTTGTTTATGTGGGTCACTGGGCTCCCATTTAACCCCTCCAGCCTTTACTGCTTTTGCACAGGAAGTAGTCACTTTACTTCAGGTTGTGCCTGACTGAAAGACAGACCAGGTGTGCGGGAAAGGAAGTCAGGCACACCACCAGTGAGATGAAACCTTTTATCCTCTGTCTTTGCAGAGGGTTTTCTGCAAAAAGCCATTTAGTGATTGCAATGTTTACACTGGGGATATGAGGCATGCGTTTCATCACACGGGTGCACAAAGCTGCTCTCTCCATCCACAGAAGACAGAGGTTAACAGAAGTGAGCCTGTCTTTCTATAGTGAGTTCCCTCATGAAACCCTCTCTCAGCTGGAGAGAAACTGAATCAAGAATGGAACTCTAACCTGTCGCTGACATTTCACCAAAAGCCAAATGTGTCGGAGGAAGCCGACAGCAGCGTTCCATGCACACAAATTGCTTTTCCTGTTTGTGCAGCTGCTTTATTCACAGAAAAATCCAGATAAAACAGCTATCTCAGGATGTGAATTAGATGAAGGAAAATACGATGCCTAAGTACTGTATGCGCACCTGGTGTAACTCAATCAAAGCTCTATGAGTGTTGACCCTTTGGGACAAATTCAAGATGGGAGAGAGAGGCACTTAATTACCTTGGCAGATTTTGCAATGATACACACTGATTGTGTTGTAATGAGAAGATAAAAGGGTGAGATTTTTCAGCTATTGCTGTTGCTAATTTTATTGCCGCTTTTTTTGGCATTGCTATACCACTACCATTTGAAATGCTTTTAAAACGCCTGTGAAAAGGTTGGTTGATTGAAAACTCCAGTCAAATAAAGACAAGCGTAACATTTCTGTCTCCACCCAATGCATGGAGGGTAATTGAGTTTCATCTATGGTGCTCACAGGGGAGATCATTAGGGACCTCAGTGACCTGCAAGCCAAGGGTTAAGTGGGAAATGGTGAACACAAGCCAACATTATTTATGGCAAGCTAATCCACCTTCATTATCTTTTGGAACATGTTGGCTATGTCCTTTAATTGGTTTTTGATATAGAAGTGCTGCACTGGGCATTTTTAAGTGGAAATTTATTAATGAGAGTTAGGCTAAGGGCAAAATAAAAAATTGTATCTAAAGGAGCAAGTGCTTTTCTACTTCACACCAAGCAGCAAACACAGCAGTGACATGTTGTTGCTGAATAGATTTTTACAGCATGTTATACAAATAGCCCAAACAGACAAATCAACCTTGGCATTTCTTTTGAAATCCGCAATTTGACATTCAATATTTAGTCTACTATTAGCTCCATTTTATGGCCATCAACTCCAAAGGTGAATATCTGTGTCTTTGGCTTCTAAATACCCACAAGCTAGATACAAACTGCTAATTTGTGATGATCTTATTTTGTACTGTACTACAATATTTTGGAAAAGTCTTAGGGAGATGGGAAAACAGGTTGTAAAGTAAGATAGATAACAGAAGAAAAATCTGAATCCAATCAGTATTTGGTGTGACTACCTTTGCCTACAACACAGCATAAACTCTTATAGGTATTCTTGCTTCAAGGAAGGAAGCAAGGATTTTGTAGGATTACACTCTGGTGTATGATTAACTAGTTATACCACACAAATGCTAATGATCATCATTTTCATATGTAAATTTAAGGACAGTCATTAACTAAAAAAGAAACAATTGTGTAAGAAGCTTAAAATAGGGTGAGGAACAGCAAAACTTTGCTACCAATGTGAGATTGCGGAACACCGTTTCTTGTCATAAGTCATACACTTCAGCAAGACGGAGCACAGCAACAAGGCACAACATAGTTATACCCCATCAGCATAATCTCTCCCAGACAAAGATTTAAAAGCAGACAAGGGTTTCAAGATGTGCTTTTCAAGCTCTTTTGAAGAAGCACAAAGAAACGGCAACGTTTCAGATCATTAAAATAGTGCTTGTCCTAGGAAAGTACCAACATATAAGAACTGACAGAAACCTCTGGGTCTCAGGTACACCCATCTACTGTCCAGAGAAGTCTGGCCGGAAAGTGGTCTTCATTGAAGACTTTGCACCACAAAGCATACTTCTGTCATGAAAACAAGGCCAAGCGAAAACATAAGAACTGGGGTGCAGACAAATGGCAGCAGGTGCTCTGCACTGATGAGTCCAAATTTCAAATATTTGGCCGCAGCAGAGGACTGTTTGTTTGCCGAAGCGCTGGACAGCAGTACAATAATGAGTGTCAGCATGCAACAGTGAGGCAATGTAGAGGTTCCTTGCAAGTTTGAGGCTCCTTTTCTGTATTTGGGGATTTGGCCAGGATTAGGGGTTTCCTCTAGCCTGGCTGGCGCGTCCACAATCTCGATGAGATGGTGGTCTGGGAACTAGGTGTGCATTTTCTCGTATTTGAGGCGTGGTTTACGAATGCCTAGAGCCGTTTATTGGGCGCTACGAATGTCTGTCAAATGGCGTCTAGTTCTTCCCATGCTACTTTGCGCGCGATTCATAGCCAATTGTATCACTTATACCAGATGACGACAGAAATTCGACGAGGAAGAAGAAGAAAAAAACTTGCAGTTCGGAGTAGATTCACCCTAGGGTCATTTGAACCGTGACATCCAGCCAAGTTTTTCCGATATTGACTGAACATCAGCCGAGTTACTGAGTTATTCCGAATAGCTTAGTACAAGCGCTAATGGACCCTGGCAGTATCTCCAAAATTACCACACTAAAGTCACATGCCATGACACCAAACTTCTACAGTAGTACAAATATGGTCTGTACTCACAAAACGATGCATTTGGAAGTTTGTACATAGTCCAGGAGTTTATTATTATCAACACAAGCCAAATAGCTTCTCTGCTGCTAAAGCTGCCAGGGTCCATTAGCGCTTGTACTAAGCTATTCGGGATAACTCAGTAACTCAGCTGATGTTCAGCCAATATCGGAAAAACTTCGGGTGGGCTACTTGGCTGGATGTCACGGTTCAAATGACCCTAGGGTGAATCTACTCCGAAACACTTTCTAAGGCTGCATCGAACGGTAACGTTGTGTCCGCTGCCATGTTGGATTAACACTCTACAAGCTTCGGTGTAGCGCATAGACGTCGTCATCGTCTTGCTGCCCCCCCCCCCCCCCGGTTCTGTGATTGGTTCCCAAACTCAGGCAAAAATAAGGGCGGTGGTTTCCAGGCTGACTTTGCAGTGAGAATGAAATCGAGCGCAAAGCAGCATGGGAATTCCCAGGCTAGGTTTCCTCAGTGCTGAGAAAAAAAAAGCTGACACTTATAAATCATGTAATACAATCAGGGAGGCATCAGATTGGCTCCAAATCTTTTCTGCGGAAGGTCAATGACTTCAAACATACAGCCAATGTCATTAACATCATTGAGTGCGTCTAGAATTGACAGAAGAATCTGAGCCAGTCTACATTTACAGACAGTCTGTGGTTAGTTCTCCAAGATGTTTGGCACAACCTACCAGCGGAGTTCTTTTAGAAACAATGTGTAAGTGTACCCAGAAGGATTGATGCTGTTTTGAAAGCAAAGGGTGGTCACACCAAATATTGATTTGACTTACATTTTTCTTCTGTTAGCTCACTTTGCATTTTGTAAAATCATATAAATAAACACCTGCTTAAAACATTTGCACAATATTGTACATCCAAACTTTCTGTGGAAAACAGTAAGTGAAAATATGCTAGAAACTGCAGATTCTTGTGATGATTCTCAATTAGTCACTTTAAGATAAAAAAGTGCTTATGCATTAGGTTGCTTTTCACAGTGACCTTGTGCAATCTCAATGGGAGATGATGGGAGTCGTCTCTCGTTCTCAGCAGACCTACTGGAGAAACTACATTCATTTGCAATGAATCATCGCAAATGATTTTTCTTTCACTTACATCATTTGTGGTGGAGGCAAAGATCTTGCAACTTGATATTTTAGAACTTGTGAATCTCACACTAAACTGTCTGCACATTTTGATACCACTGAAGATAATTCAGGTCAATTCAATTCAGTTCAGTTTTATCTATAAAGCACCAAATAACAACAATCTTTAGGCACTTCAAAGATTTTGCACCGAAACTTGTCTTCAGTCCAATCCACCATCCTGAGCGTGCACAAAGCGAACCAAAGAAAAAAAGTCTCTTGCAATTTCTTTTTGTGTGGGATTTCCTATCTATTTAGGCCTAAAAGAAGACCTTACAATTTCATTTTTAACATCTAACTTCACAGCATGTCCACTGGAGCGGAGAGTAGGACGGTTTAAGTGTAGAAATGCAACTGAATTTAGAAAATAAAAAATGAGCAGCTTCTGGCTTTGGAATGACATTAACCCAAGAATAGATTAAATTTGATGAAAAGTCAAAATTCTTTATCATTCTTGGTCATCTTGTGTTGCTTGCTGCTTACAAAGACAACAAAAACATGGATTTACTTGAACAGTGAACTTTAAGACTGACGTAGAACGTAAGCAGTTCTCCGTTTGTTCTTCCTCTGGATATTTCAGCGGTGATAATCCTGGAAGCATGTTTTCTTTTTGGTGATGCAGAGAAACATCTTGCATTTGGTACACCTCATGTATTTAGCGACACTCCTAGTTTTCAGCTGTTTTTGGTTTGTGAAAGTTGCCAAATCTTCAAAGATTTTGTCATCGATGTACTGTGAAAAGTATTGGATTGGACTCCAGTATTCACAGATTTTTGGGTAACCTTGAAGCCCAGGGAGTACAGTTGAGAATCTATGATGATGGAAGAAAAAAACACCAAATAAATTCAAGTCAATGACAGGAGTAACAGTTCATTTTTAACACATCCATTTGGATTAATCCAGTCATTTCAGTGTCATGGATGTGATAGGACTTCCTATTGAACAACCTCATATGCATATTTTTTTAGGTAAATATATTTAACAGTAGTAACAACAACTTGTACTAATGCAACAATAATCTAATAGAATTCAATATAATTTAATACATTAGCTTGGAACTAAAGAAATCATACAAGTTAGTCCTGGCCCACAGAGCACGGCGACTTTCCTGCTCCCTCTCTGGCTCTGAGTGTGTCTCCTCATCAGATTCTCCTGAATCTTCTTCCTCTCCTCCTTCACTATCTTCCCCTATCACAGGCTGATGCTCATCCTCATCCTTTTCCTCATCTGACAGTTCCAAATCCGAATCTCCCTCTAGTATCCGGTATAGAATCCTCTCTGCTTCACTTCTTTCTCCTACAACAATATGGAGTCATTAAATACATTAAAATGGTCCTGGTGTCCATTACAATGGGCCTTCACAAAAGGACTGTTATTTCAAAAGAGAAATTATTAAACTGTTTTCAGAGGTCAGAATATTGTTATTGACATGTTAATTAACAAGAATATATATAATTATCATGGTAAAAATAGCAAAAGATAAAGAATATTTGATTTACCTCTTCTCTTTCCATAAAATATGGTTGACGGTATGCTGCCATTTTAATTGGGAAAAAAAAGTGAACATCAAAATACTAAAAAAAGATACAGGTGAACTTTAAAGGACACAAATGAATGGGCAGGGTCTCGGTAGATACAGTGTATGGATAATACATACTTTCTATTTGGCTAGATTCGGTCTTAGTGTGAATGTTATTTTTCAAGGAATCTGTTATTCAGGCATCTGAGTTTGAGCTCTGTTCTACAGTTCAGCTGACCCGACCTTCAAACTACAAGCTGCAAGGCCTGCGGAGTCTTGAGTTATTTTTTCAGGTCTAACATTAGAGTGTAAATAAACTTCTGGCTGCGTTTAGATAGATGAGCTTCACAGGGACTCACACAGAGTGATTCACCAGAGTTCAAACCGCAGTAAGGCTGGAAGTTGAAAAGACCAGTGATTTCAAAGGACAGTCCGCTTTCTCTCTGACACCCCATCTACCACATAGGTTGGGAAGAGTACATCTGTCCTCCGTAAACTCACCAGGACGTCACCATCTTTGAGCAGAATGCCTGGAATGTGCCCTTGTGGTCAACAGGTCCGGGAACCAGTCATTTTTGGCTAGTATTGCTTCCAGAGTGTGGTGATAAAGGCATCCTGTTCCACCTCTCACCTTTGTGGGGCTCTCTTTGGACCAGGCCTGAGGAATTTCTACCGTAGGAGTGATGATTCTGACCTCTGAGTCAGCCAGTTGGGGACCACCCTTGTCCAAACATATCAGCTCTCATATTGTTTGAGGGGTTCGTATTTTGGTTCGTAACATCCCAATGAGTATATTTTGTGATAGTGAGTTGACATCAGCTGCTAGGAATGTCTGTCAGTTCACTAATCTTTCCCACCCTGCTCAGCGCATAGCTCACCACTATAGCGTGTCATTAGAGTATGAAAGATTTGTGTTTTGAGAAGGAGACGTGTGGGAGGAGTGTGTGTGTGTGTGTGTGTGTGTGTGTGTGTGTGTGTGTGTACTGTCTTTGATGTTGTCAGGTACTGAATGTCTCAGTGTAAGTGGTTTCAGTGGTCAGAGGAACAAGTAATGGCAGCTTTCTGGTATTCACTGAATAATTATTTTCCTAGGGAAGGTAGTTAGATTCAGAACAAAGTGGCCTGTGAAAATTGCCAGATTAAAAGTGGTTCCATTGAAACCAAATATTCTCAGTATTTTGCATTATCTTCTTTTCTGAAATGAATGGAAGTCATTTTAGCACACAGAGAACAATTCATATCTTACTAGTCATAATTTGTGACACCTTGAGAAATGTAACCTCCAATGAATGGCTATTGTTTAGGGTAATTCTCCAGGTCGAATTATCTGTTGGTCAGCTATCTGTTATACCCTGTGTTTGCAGCTAAAACACACAGATAAACCTACTGCATGGTACCTGTTGAATATCATAAAACAAACAGACAGTAAGTGTGATGAGAAGATGACAATACCAATTTAAAAGCCACCACCAGATGTCAGTTAGCTTTGCACAAGAATGGAAACAGACTTGTAGTCTTTGTACAAATAAAACCTACCCTCTTACTGATATGTACATGTATTTATTAGTTTTGTGTTCTGATGTAAGCTAGATGTTTGTGCAGTGTAATTGCTGCTGAACAGAGCTACCGTCTGTCTTAGAAAAAGAGATGTTAAGTCTAAAGGGTCTTTTATGCTTATTATATACAGCTTACATGAATACAATAGAAAATACAAGAGATAACAGAATTTGAAGGCAAGAGACAGTTTTTCAATACGGCAAGCTTTCTGATTTCCATTTGTTGTCAAGTCTATAAATGCTTGCAAGTTAACTGCCTGTGTGGAGAGAAAAAAAATTGCACCAACTGAAATACAATCTCGCACCTTCAGGTGTTTTGTGAGATTGACTTTGCTCTTTACCATCATTTTTCAATTTGATCTTAAGTCAAACGACACTGGCAAATTCATCAGATGATGGTCCATAGGCTAAAATGGGCAAAAAACTAATTGGTTATGTTGAGGATCTAAAGGATACTTGGTTGAGTTCGGGCAGCCCAATGTCACCTGCTAGACACCACTCAAAATCTACTCTCCTTTAAATGAATGAATGAATCACCAACCCTTTCAGTGAAGTGTTAATGTTTTCATCACACCCTAGTAACAAAGTAGGATGGTCAGACAAACAAAAGTCCAAATGAACATGACCACAGTAGTAAAGGGGAAGTTGAATGTGTTTCATTGTACAGACACTTAGCACACTTAACAGGTCATGCTTCCACCATGTAAAGCATGCTAACAAGGCTTGTCTCACATACTTCTCTGGGACCAGTCTGAGTTTAGTGTGCATTTTGTTAGATTTTTTACTTTGATCTCTCTGTCCATTTAGCAGTCTTTGATTCATTCTTTTGAGTAAAGTGTTCTCTGCATCTCTTTATTTTCTCCTTCTTGACCACTAGTATTTTTCCTCCCTATTTAGTTTTCTGGTAAACCACAGCAATGCCCTTCAAACCCCTCCACCCATTTGCCTCTGCATAGTTCTTCAGCTATTTTAAAACTGCATCTTCTTCAGCTGTCCAAAGCAAGAACCCTTACCTTTTATCATTGTCTCCACTACATATGACATTTCCATTTGTTCTCTCTGTCCATTCTTGCTATCTGCTCTCCAGCTGTTCAACATTTTTATCAGAGGCACCATCGATGGATTTTTTTCTAACCTTCACTTTCTCCTCATCTCTTGTCTCTGTGATTTTTTTCTCCCCTCCAGCACCATTTTTTTCTTTTAATTCTAACCTCCCCTCCCTCCCACACTATTGCGTGCGACAAAGAGAGGTATAGTCTTTCGTCAAGCCTGCACAAGTGGATGGAGGAGGGGGTCAGAATTAATGGGGGGGGGGGGGGGGGGGTGTTGAGAGCTTGTTGGGCAGATCCATTTTCAAAGGGCTTTCACTCTATTTGTTTTCCTTCTTCATTTCATTGTCATTTAGCGTGAAAAAAAGAAACAAGAGAAAAAAAGGGAAAATATACTTGTGCATATATAGTGAGAATTGGCCCAGATGGCCATCCCTCATAAAGGAAATCTTTGGGGTGACTCACCAGCCTATCTTCCATGACAAGACAGTCTCAGCCAACCCCCGCCCCAACAAAGCGCAGCTGCCAAAGGGAGATTTGTATCTTTGCCTGGGAGGAAAATCACAGAGCCTTCTAAATGTCACCCGAAGTGAGCATCAAACAGACTCACCTGTGGTCGCAGAAAAGTTGGCTTTATTTGAAACTCAACCCTTCGCAAAAGAATTTCCGCACCCGACATCTTGGCAGGCAGTAAGGCCTTAATATCTGTCTAGTTTATTCCTCTTTTCCTAAATCAATCTAAGAAAACATGTATTCATCCCCCTGAGGCTGCTTTTAATTCCCCCATCATGACAAGAACCACAAAATCTCCTTATAGTTGTCTCCAATCCCACAGGCATGCTTGAAAACACATTTTTATTTATCTGTTTGAATCTCTTGTCAGTCACAAACTTTTGTAAAAGCAGATGAGGAGAGTGGAATGAAAAAGAAGAACCGCGGGGTAAGGATGAGAAGGGAAGGGGAAAGGGTCACTGCTCCGAGAGTGATTACATCAGTGCTTAGCACTTCATTACCTTGTGTCTCATGTTGTTTTATGTGCACTGCTGTGTCTTAGGTGGGCTGTAATGGGATAGCCGATGTCAGGCCACACATACTCCTGGGAAGTTTTTTTTACCTTTTCCTTTTAAAAAACAAAAGTAGATAGACCACCCTGACAGAGATTAATGTAGACACAGTCATTGTATTTAATTACCAAGTTATAAGAATTTGATTAATCTTCAGAGAGCTCCCATAAACTAAATATTCTAGCTGTTGTGTGATCAAAAAGCCAGTAAATTTACATTTCCAGACAAGGAATACACACTGTAACTTTGCATTGGGTCAAGTTCTTACCCTCTTGATATGTAAAGGCTTGAATGTGAAAAAAACAATTACCCCCAGATGTTACATAAAGATGTCAATGTCTGAGGTGTTATTTTAATGTTATTAATTGTATTACTGTCCTTGTCCCAGTATGCAAGTACAGTATTGGAATGTATCTATAGTTCATTCAAGTATGTCTCGGTTCACGATAATAGATGGCAACATGTCCCCTTTCAGCTTTGTCAGCATAAGGCTTTTTCGAGTTGACCTACAACATCTTGGATCAAAACAATGGACAAACTATTTTTAGCTGCTTTCACAGCCCGGGCACAGCTGGTGTCTTGCCAAGAGGGGCACAGGTTCTGTTGCTTAGTGTACAGCCAGGAAAGCCTGCCATAATTTGTATTCATGGTTAACCTTTGCGAAGAAACACTACAGCCCTCCATATTCTAAAGTGTGATGAAGCATGATCTCACATACCTGTAAAATAAAACACTTTGTGTTTGAAGACACACTGTCTTATAGAAAGGGGATAATTTTTCTGACAAAGGGGAAAACATGTGGAAAAACACGTGTGACTGTCATCAACGTCATCACAAGGCAACATTATAATATTGTTGAATGATCATGAGAACTATGGTTCTGCAGGAGTCAAAGTAGTTTACAGAGGGACGGTCCAAAGTGTGTCAGTACGCGTTTTCAATCAATTGAAATAAATACAATTCGATAGCACGTTCAGAAAATTTATATTTTTCTACAAGCACAAAATAATGTTATAAAGTCTCACAGATAGAACAGCAAACGTCAAAGAGTTAATTAAAGGGTCTACATTAGCTGTTTTTTTTCAGTTTAAGTGGAGACAACGAAGAGTCATAATGTGGATCCACCTCCACTGAGGGAGTGCGCGCTCCCGCGTATAGGGGAGATAATTACTATCGGAGATAACTACTTGTATTCATCGCACCGCTCATAATGGATGTGTCCATGCATGTTGTGTTCAAGTTAAAAGTTTAAATTGTTTTAATTTGTGAATGAGGGAATCTGTTGAGTGGCTTCCTGAAGCTGGCTGTTTTTGGCATTTTGTGTTTCTCGGCATTCTCGCTCCCAACAAGCAGCCAGACAGCCTCCGATTAGTGAACACTAATCAAGTGTTGCTCCTGGAAAAACAAGTCAGCTCCTGGAAAAACCTAAAACCTCCAAACCTTCATATTATCTTTGCCCCGAGGATATCATAAATATTTGCGTGTGTGTGCCCCTCTGACAACCTGCTTTACAGCTCTGCCTATTTTATATGTTCTGTACGACTTATCTTTTTCTTCTTTTTTTTAAATAATGCAATGTACGCCATCTGTTGTGGTTATTCTCTGCTACTACTGAGTTATTCCTCTGCTGTGCACTTCTGGGTAAAGACAGGGATAGGAACTGTGGAACATGCGCAGAGCGCCCAGGTCGGTTTTAGTTCCACTGCATTCATGAAGATATTCAGCTCTCCGTGACATAGTATTGATGTATTAATCCAACTTTGAAATCATTTGCAGCTTATTTTGTCACATGCACATGTAATCAATGGCCAGAAGAAATATAGCCGTCAAAAAGGAAATTGGATATTAGCAATATAAGTCTTTATTTTTTAAGTGAAATCTGCTTGAAGTTTGTGATTCCAATTGTGGACAGCGTTTTTAATGTGAATGCACGTATCATACCTCGGAATATTGTGACATTTTCTATTTTTTGAATTGATCTATTTTTCGTTCTGTCACTGCGTTCAACAGCCAGTCTCACACTTTGAGTCTCACACTTTGAGTCCCATCAAGCCCCCCTCCGTGAGAAGCAGTCACTTCTGGAGAACATCAGAGGAAGAGGAAGCTGGGCAAAGAGTCTCCACCCGTGCTCATATCAATCACTGTTAAGTCAGTTTGAGGATGGACAGTCAGCTGGTATGAATGATAAAGACAAGTGAAGAGTTAAAGGGTAGCAGACTGTGAGAGAGTTTGATAGTGATGTTACAACATGTTGCACCGTTAGAGCATCACCACACCCAAGACTACGCTGCACACCAGAAACAATAATGTTTTTAATGTTTGCTGTTTCAACACATTTACACATGCACACAAAGAATTGCAAGATAGCACTCTCAAATTATTATATTTATAGGATGAAACCTCTTATTTTCACGGTGTGGTGCAATGGGAAAAAAAAAAAAAACGGGATGGGAACTTCCCTGGTAAAATTTTGGGGCCATTAAATTTCACACGAAAATCATATAGGCGGAAAAGGCAGAGAGGAAACGGCTATGAATGGAAAGAGAGAGCAAAAGCAGAGGGAGGGGAAAAAGAAACTTTAATCACAGAAACACTGACCCATAAAGCTAAAGAAGCAGACACAAGTGGAAACCAAAGGAATGTAAGCCAGCTGGGGGATACATCCATCCATCCAACTCTTTCTGCTGCATTTCTACTTAAAGCTATGGGTGAATTGGATCGGGGTGGGGGCTGGTAAAAGAAAAAGTCTCTCAAACAAAAGCCAAATTGAAGGATGGACTAAAACCAGCAGTGCTAAAACCCGGCGGCCGTCGAATTGGGTCCTTGAGCAGCCAGGCCGCACATTTCTGAGCTTTAGCCAGGAATGAGTTTGCCTTCCAACCTTCACAAAGGCCTTTCACACTCAAGACAGACAAAGTTCTCATACAATCTGTTAATTACCTGGCTGGCCGGAAAACTGGACGGCTCGGCCACGGCGTCTCATAGGCTCCCCTCCTATCCGATCTCCATTCTTGCCTCTGCGCGGCCTTGACTTGGCCCCACGGAACTGGAGCTAAACCCACATCCCCCTATTAAGAGCCAAAACCAATTAGCTCCCTCCATGATCACACTGCTGACTGTTCACTTTTCTTACTTGCTTGTGTACATCCTAATGCTAACTACAGCAAGATGTTTTACAACGGGAAATCTTATCAGGAGCTTGCTGATTGGTTCTATGCAGATTTCACAGTATTACAATGAAAGGATAACATTCCACAGAAGCATTTCCTCCTGGCTTCTGAAGGAGTGAAAGGTGCATACATTTAAGTTTTTGGCTCAGTCCCGTTGTGTTATTTTTACACTCTCCCATTGAAGGCCTAATCATTTCGTCATGAGGAAACGACTCCCTGTTTGGTTGAAGTCTCAATGCCATTTAGGAAGGCAGAGTTTATTATATTAAGTATGATGAATGCACTAAAATACCTCCTTTGGATTCAGATTGTAGCCCCAAGGAAAACGTCTACATTGCAGTGATTCACTGGAATGACAATCGGTAGGATTGTTCTAAATAGCGCTGTCCTGTTTGGGTTATAACAATATGCGTTCATGATTTCTGGCTGTCTCTCTTACATTCTCAGCAGTTTAAACATCCCTAAAATGTAGATATTGCATTGTGGGGCATTGTCTCTGCTTGGGTAATGGGTCTGTCCTGTTCATTGATGTAAGTGAGTGGCACAGAGCAGCCTGTCTCTCGACAAGGCTCAGCTCAAACAGATCTCTGCAATCATGAGCAGCAGGTGGGCTTGGACGGCTGTGCCTTCACTGCAAACAATTTTGCTTTGAAACCCCTTAAGCCTGATCCAAGACAGGAAGAACTTCCCATTAGTGATGCTTGTTTTCATTTCATGGACCACACATGCAAGCGCATACGAATCAAAACACATCAAAATGTTTAAGCAATGCAACGCTGCCTTTATTTTTACCCGTTTCCAGGAGATTTAACCAAACTTTAACTAGAACCATGACATGGCTAACCATGACCTCAAAGGAATAGTTCAACAATTTAGGAGAGAATATTTCTGTTTTTTATTTTTTATTTGTTTGATTAGTTTGTGACTCTCATGAAATTTAAGACTATAGCAAGCAGCAAGCTAGTTTTGTTTAGCACAACAAGTGAAAGAGAATAAGCTAGCCTAGATCACACCAAATGAAAACAAAAATCCACACAACAGCATCTGCGCCTAAAGATCTAAACTAAACTAGCCAAGAAAGAGGCCATCACATAACCAAAATGCCATTTTTACAGTTAAGGCTTTTTACAAATAACAAGGGATATTGCTTCAATTAGTTAGTTTCCTGTTTCCTGGCTTTTTGCTAAGCTGAGCTCAAATGTGAGAGTGGTATCATCAAACTGTCCTCTAGAAAGAAAAAAAAGAACTTTTCAAATAAAACTGTTGCCCTTTAGCATTAGTGGTTTACTTTGCTTGGTGCAGTGTTTTGTCCGAATTAGATTTTAAAAGATTTTTTTTTTTTTAAACCATGCCTAATAGAGATTTTAGTGGTGTAGAACTGAGACAATTTCTTCTCTTGCTCCAGCTTTGTGTTTCTACTGGAGGAAGAATGAGCTCCAGCTACAGTGGGCTTAAAGTTGTAATCAGAGCCCTGAGCCATCCGCCCTGCTCTGGGACTCTGGAGTGGTTTGAGAGTGGGCCAGACATTCCTGAAGAGATCACCGCCCAGACACCCAGCAGCAGCCAGTCAGCAACAAATTCCAGAATAGCAGTGCTGCCGCTAAAAATAGTCATCTGGACAGGAGAGAGCTGGAGAACTTGGTGAGTGGAGGGGGCTGCTGGATGGAGAATGAATGATAGAGGAGTAGAAGCTGAGCAGGAAAGGAGGGTGGTTTACTTCATTCCATATCCAGTCACAATGTTATCACAGCAGTGCAGAGGAAAAGGAGTCCTGCAGGGATGAGAGTTAGAAACCTGTGTGAGTGAGAAAGAGGGAACGTGAACTTATAAAAATGTGAGTGTGCTCAGTCATTTGTGTGTATGTGACTGTTTTAAAGCACGGAAAACGGCCTCTCAGACTGTTATTCCAAAAACAACGTGTCAGCTAACTGAAGGAACACATGCTCCACTGTACTCAAGACTTTCTTCAGGCCTTGCCTTCTGTTTATTTTTCCTGCAATGAACGTACAGCTCAGTTTGCAACAGCAACCCTAAACTTTCACTGTAGAACATCCTGCCTGCAAGACCAGTCAAATGCGCCAAGGCAGCACTAGCCTTGCCAAATCTTTCAGTGCTCTCTGCTAAACTAGCAGAATTTCCTTCTTCATTCTTCATATGAAGTCATTTTCTTTGCTGGAGACAAAAGCAGTTGTAAACTGATTTGGAGTCCATGTAAATTCTTCAGCTTTCATGTTCCAAATCCCTCTGCGTGTGATGGCTTTTATCCGTTGCAGCTCGAGGGGACTGAATCGAGAGGCCCCTTTTCAAGTCGGTGCTTCAAGCTAAAAGTGAAGAATAGCTTATATCCTCCAACATTATGCAGACTTCCATATCTGCAGGGCATAGAGTTAGGGTCATGCTAAAAGAGCAGATGGGGTACACGCGAAGGATCCAAAGTGGTTTATGGGTGTGTAGCTGAGTATGCCTTCTTCACCAGTTAACCATCACCCTCCACCTTCAGGGGCAAACAAGCTCACCTTCTGGAAATGGAGGGAGGAGGGGGAATGAGGGATAAGTTCAGAGGGTCTAGCAGCTGGACTTTATTTAAGGGTCAAAAAGTGAGACAGAAATGGTTCTGCAGACAGAAAAAAAATTCCTTTGAAACTCAGATCATATCAGTATCAAGCAGCTGAGGTTTCAAAAGAAGTTTTCTCTTTTTTGTTTTCTTCATGGCACAGTCAGTATTTGCATTGTAATGGAAATTAATTACTTTGGGCATGCAAATTGCTGCATAGTCGTTCTGTTATTGTTTGTCCGCAACAAAATGTATTACATCCCCTTTAATGTGGATGACTAGAATTAACATTATTCTTGTGCAATAGCAAAAGATAATTATTTCTTAAGAAAGGCAAGGACAACTTTGGACTGAGAACTGATGTCCTTTTCTCAAGTTTGTGGTCAGTGTGGCAAAAATTGATGTTGAAATAGCCAGGATTTGTTTATGAAAGGCTTAACTTCTTTTATGACTTAGGCAAGCTTGCAAAAACAAAGGAACAGTTTCAAAGCGTGTCTGAGGAAACCTAAATCCTGCTCTGTCGTGTGCTCTTGATGTAATGTCGTCTTCTTCCAAGGCCTGCAGCCTGTGCCGGGGCCGCACGAGCTGAGGTTGCTGTCCCGCTCATCAGTACCCTGAAAAACTTGCAGAGCTTCCAACCATCCACCCACTCTCCTTTGCTAAATGTGGATCAAATTAACCCAGCAGCAGCAGCAGCAGCAGCAGCAGCAATGTTCTCCCTCGACAATCAATTGACTGTCCAAGTCCTAAAAACAGACACTCTTGTTTCTTCTCCAAGCCAGACGCCCATGTTGTCTGCTGCTGTTTGTTTGATTCTGTCTGTTCTCTAATGACCATAAAATTGCATTTCTCCAGAGAGCACAAAATACTGTTATAGTCTTTTTTCTTTTGTTAATTATCAGCAGGTGTGCCAGTTAAAAAAAAAAACAAAACAAGAAAGCTACTCATTGAGGATGTAATATAAACACTTTTGTGGCATGACTATACTTAGGATTTGTTTTATATTTGCTCTGTTTCCCAGCTTCATTCAGGTGAGCAGGGAGCTGCCTCTGGGTTTTAGTCTTTTCCCCCCCAATTTAGGTGAAAAGCTGTTTATCGTGAGATTAGCTGCTCAAGCTTGATTTAATTATCTTAATTGATACTGACTCCCAATTGTACACTCTGAGATCATTCCTAGAATAGCTGAGTGGAAATTCAAGAGGATCCCTGTTAGAATGCAGGTCCATCTCTTGAATAAGGCTTACATTTTGGCCTTGAAATGCTTGTCTTTGCGGTGAGCTGAATTGTGTTTGACACAATGGCTTACAGAAGTGACCTGTTGTGACAGTGGGCAAAGTGTCAGGATTTTCACAATGGCACAGTCAAACCCAGCCTTGGGGTAATGTGTAAAAAAAGAAAATAATTTGTGCATGTGGACACTTTTTTTGTGCTTGCAGCACATTTGTGTCTTTTGCAGATGGGGTAGGACTCATCATCCCACAAACTAGAAAAAGAAAAAAAGTTTTGTAATCTGGATGTAGATATTCTGAAAGGACCTATTTTAAGGCAAACCATGATATTTTTTTAAATATAAAGAGGCTTACGTTCCTAAACCTAACCTAACAACCACTGAGAATGAAAAGAAATCTTTCAGATTAAATTAAATGTAAGATATACTCTGTCTGATATTCTTTTTGTGATCATTTCATGAAGTACTGTGAAAATTCAGCTATTTTCATGTCTATGAACACACAAAAGAGGAAAGTTGTAACTCTCTTGACCGGAGGAAGAGCATGAGGTAGACACTGTAATGTTTACGTACCAACACGCGTGACAACAGTTGGACATGTGGGAAAGAAGCAAAAGTTGAGTCTGGAACTGAATTTCTGTCGGAATGTGATACATTTCTTAGATAAGCATACAGGGGATTGTTCTGTGACCTTAAAATGAGTCCAATGGCTGTTTTGATTCATGTTTCCTCTGTAAAAATGGGTTATTATTGAAATTCATTGTAAATTGAAGCTGACCAGAACCACTGAGCTATTTTACAGTCACCTCTCTAACCCATAGGGGAATTACTTTTAAATGCACGAAAAATAGATTTTGGGTGGAGTATCACTTTAACATCCATCAAGTTAATTTCATTTTAACTGCAGCAGCTGAGGCTGTGTGGAAACATAGGCTAATTTCAGCTTCCAAAACAGGCCCGATTTCATGAGTAGAACTGCTTTCGATGGGCTGGCAGCCTACTTTTAACGGGCCATGACATTAAAGTATAGTCCTCAAAACTGTGTCAAAATGACTCGTACTCTTTTAGCAGTTTACATAAACCATTTCCCCCAAGACACTTAATTTACTGATTTTGGAAATCAGGACACCACTTTGACCTATTTTAAGCACAAGTGAGGTCTGTTGGATCATGAGTTCTTAATAAGGAAATGAAATCAGGGCATATTTCCAATGGTGGTTTGGTACATGTCCTACTAAGAGGAAACAACGTTGATTAAAGTATTTGTAGCTCTGTCCAAGGCCAACTTCTGCTTGTTTACCCATTTCCTTCACTTGATAAGAATAAAAAGACACTTTTGAATTGACAAGCGTTATACTTGCAGGTAGAAACTTTAGAAATAAATTTAGTGTATCGAAAGGACAAACCAAACACTGAAACTTTCAAGATCCATTTATTTGGGTCGATACAGTACTACATGGGCATTGTGTTGACCTGAATGATGAATTAAGACATTTTTACAGGATTTCAGGAACCTTTCTTGACTTCTTTCTCCTAACAACACACACTTGACCACTGCCTCCCCATTGAGATGATACCACTCTATTTGAAACATAGTTTTGTGTGTAGTACGTCCTAAACAACAAAACACAGTCCAAAGCAGGCCAAAGCATTACACAGAGTATTTTGACAACAACTTTAAATGGCTTGATCAATAAATACAAGTATAAAAAAACACAATGATAATAACTTTCATTGTCAAACAAACAAAACAAAACAAATCAAAACCAAAAAAAAAAAAAAGATACCAAAGGCACCCAACTTAATAAACCTTGGCAGTCCAGGATCACCCACAGACAAAAACAATAAATCAAAAATTGTGGCAAAAGCCAGCAAAGGTAATGAGCTGTTACGAAAATAATACTTAAATAACATAATAATACTAATTTATTATTATTGTCATAAAAATATCCAGTCAAGTTTTCCTATGATTAGACGTTCTGCTAACTAACAGATATGCACCAGTTATTTCCAGTTTGGCAGAGATAAAGTTTCATCATCAGATTCTTTCCATTGCTTTTCTTCTGTTCAAGCATTTTGGGCCTCTCTTTGGTAGAAGAATTACAATTTTCTTAGGGTCCGTTGGCAGCTGTTGACATATTAGAACAAATGATTTTATGCTGCCCTTTTCCAAATAAGCCTTTCATTGTCAAAGCTTGCTTTCTTTTCTATTTGAAATTGATCTAACCTTTAAGGTTTACCAAAAACAGCGGCAGAAGACCAATTCAAAATCAAATTTGTGTGTTTTTGGAGAGACTTTCTAATACTTCAAGGAAGGAAGTATTTTTCTGCCATTCATAAAGCAATAAAACATTTCTTATATTTTGGAAAATCAAAAACAGAAGCATAATAAAACAAAATACTAACATAGTATAATTTTCTCACTGTAAATCCAGTTGACAATAAAATGCAATACAAAAGGCAATAAAATGCAATATAATACGCAGTGGATCTTTCATGTGACTCCATACCCAGGACCTTTCCTTCACATGAGCTGACCCCTGACAACATTCAACATGTGATCTTTTTCCTTGGGGGTCATCTTCTGTATGTTTTCCATCCACATCATTTGATACTTTGGATGATGTGAATCACTGTTCTCCAGTTTTTTCTAGTTTTTTGTTTTTAACTTGCTTTGTAAGGCCGTACATATGACGCACGTCACACATTCACCATCTAGGAAAGCTCTATAAAAAGCATCTAAAAGAAGAAAAAAAATAAAAAATAAAAAAACAAGTGAGATTAAGTTGATGTGGAGATAATCTCATTCACCAATGGGAATTTCCCTCGTTGAAGAAGAATCCAACAGACTCCCTTCCCTGTCTGACTTACACATTCCCCTGAATCCTGTCAAAGCCTCATCACATCTTTGGTATAAAACAAAAACTTTCCATCTACACTTTCTATTCACTTTCTTTACCTTCTCTAGTCTACATTACAAATCCTTCACACAATAAATCTAACTCCATGACCTTTTCTGTATTTCACAGGAAGGTCCTCTCTAAAAGCTGCATCGCATCTCTCTTTCACACACTTTTCTTCTGCCACCAGCAACAAATCTGTACGCACTGCCTCCCTCTCACACTCAAATAAAAACAATAGCTGGCTAATTGTGCTTGGTTGACATAATGAACTAGTATACACAGCTGTAGGGCTGAGCACAGACTGCTGATCCCACCTGTGCTGAGTCGGGCTAGGGCTGATAAGAAATCTCCAGCACCAACAAGTCTGAGGAATTCGCTGTGTCATCAGCAAGCAAAAACAAACCACCTTACTTAGCCCTTTTCAAGAGCTGCGGGTAAAACATTAACTAGTCCAACAATGGAAAACACCTGACATGTCTTTGGTAACAAAACAAAAAAAAACTTACAGCAAGGTTAAAAGATCCAGGCACATTCCAAGACTGTGAGACGGTGTCTGTACCTTCTCCATTCAATAGGTGAGCCCCACCAGACCTCTCGTGCAGCCAGCAAAAGTGTGTTCAACCAAGCCTAACCTGCTGACAGACCAAACTACGGGCTTAATCACTGATAAATAAACACAGAGGAGACTACTTTTCCCATGGTGGCCTGTATATGCTGGTGTATCTGTGTGCGAATGTACACGTGGAAAAAAAAGGATTGGGGGGGGGGGCAGATGAGACCGTTTGAGGTCGACTGACCTTTAAACCATAAAAAACAAGTAAAGTTGGTCAGCAATGCTCTGAAGGCCCTGGGTTTCTCCACACTCACAAAATGAAATGAAAAAAAAAAAAAAAAAAAAACTGGTAACAGAGTGGCCTGGCTTTCCTCTCCACTTTACGGAAATGACATACATAATTTTTTAATTATAAATCAAAAAAGGCACTTCCTACATATTCCCTAGTATCATACACATATATAGGACATACGTTTTTCAGAAGGTGTATTTGCCTGCGTGCGTTACATGCGCAGACATGGGTATATATGTTGAGTAAATATATATGTATAGATATATATGTATCTATATATATATCTATACATATACATATATATGTTTCTCATTGCTAAGTAACACAATTATATATGTCAGTTACACAGAAAGTGTTGGAGATAAGGAGCTTTGGACTCTTCCAGTAATAGCCAGCACCCACCAGTTTTATGCACTTAAAACTAAAGCTACAAAATATTAATAAATAATCAGTAATGTTATTTATTTTTTGGAACTAGACCCTGGTTTGTTTCTTCTTTTTAAAGGAAGTAAAGATCACAAAAGCATGTGCTCTGTGTGAGTTTTAAGGTGCTTTTGTAAACTCATTTTCAAAACGGGTGGCGCAGCAGGAGAGCCAACCAGTTTCTGGTTGCTGCGTTTGTGATTCTAACTTGCCTTCTTGCTGAATATGTAAACATGTTGAACGCAGCAACGTCTCCGGGCGGGCCGAGAGAGCAGACTGGGTGGCATTCTCTTGAGCCAGCTCCGACTCTCTCCTGTTCACACAACCTTAACTGAATTTCCTCTGGCCAGATTAGTGCACCTAAGTGTGTACATCTGTGTGTGCGCATGTGTGTGAGCGCGAATATATCTTTTCCATCAAGATTTCAGCCCAATTTGAAAAGCCACAAACTCACCCACAAACTAAAGGTGTATCCCAGTAACACACTGGTCGTTAATACCACGCATTTACTTCAGTGCGCACACACTCACACACACACACACACACACACAAACACACGAATGCATAGTCATGTTTGAATCACTCCTGCTCGTTCTCTCTTTCTGCCACCCGCCTGTTAGGTGAGGTTGCTGCTGATGTCCAGGGCTTGCTGGTACACCTGAGTCATGTCCTCCAGATCCCCCAGCAAGGAGAAGCTGCCATTGTCCCCTGGGGAGCCTTTCATCTTGGGGCCACGGCTGAACTTGGGTCCTTGGAGAGGCGGGGCTGCCTGGAAACCCTTGAAGTTGGCGAGCTGCAGCAGGTTTTCAGCTGAGACACAAGCCCTGATGTTTGGGCGGAGGTGTGGGGTGGAGGGATGCCACTCAGCTCCGCTGAGGGAGCTTGGCGACAGGGACAGGACAGAGCTGTCCTCTCCCACTATACTGGAGGGCCGACTTTGACTGCGGGACAGACCAGAGTCTGTAGTGGGAGGAGACTCACTCATGACTCCCTGCACCGTTGCTGATGAGGGTGGCCCGCTGTAGGTGGAGTACTTGCCATTTCGCTTCAAGATGCCTTTTCTCCCCATCAGCCTTTTGGGTGGGGATGTGGCTAGCAGAGACATACTGGCACCCCCTAAAAGCTCTGAGGATTCACTGCGTTCTGGGGAAGAGTAGTACCCTGATTCCCGCTGCTGGTTGTTCTTCAAGATGCCCTTTTTAGGTAGAGAAGACACCATCTTGGCTGGAGAGCCACCCCCCAGATTTGTCTCCTCTTCCTCTTGATCTGGGCTTGAGGCCTCCTCTCCACCTTCTGCTTGTTGAGGCAGCACAGCTTGACCCAGCTCCCCTTCTTCAAGGCTGGCAGACTGCTGCTCCTCAGTAACTCTGGTCTTCAGGATGCCCTTGGGTCTCTTGAGACCAGGCTTGTCTTCCGCTCCACTGTGGGACTGTCCCGACTCAACATTCTCCTTCTTGGACTTTTTGGGCCTCTGGCGCGGCATCTGGGGAATGGCGACAGCTTTGGCTCCAGTACCACGTGGCTCGGTGCGATTCTGCCAGTCGATGAATCGGGCCAGCATGGGCGAGCCTCCATGGTCGCGTTGGGTCTCGCAGTCACACACACTGTTCTTCCAGCCCCAGTTTACCCACCAGTGATTGGCTATGTCCTCCACTGTGGCTCGGCGCTCGGGATTCACCATCAGCATCCAGCGGATCAGTCCGCGGGCATCTGAGGGGAAACACAACAGCCTGTAAGATCACCCATGATGGTTGATATTATAAAGTACTACAGTCCTAAATGGAGAAGTTCAGTGAGCTTGTCACATCTAGCTAGCTAAGTGAGGTCAGGCTGTCTAAAATCAAAGATGCTTCAACTCCCACGGCTGATACAAATAAATCACATGACATATATTAGGCAACATGCAGATTCAACTGTACAGCAAGTGTACAATTAGAGCACACTCATCCATATCCCATGTAATAGTTAAAGGACTAATATATTGTAGATACAAATACAAACTTTGTATTTTCTGGAATCTACTTGAAAAGAATGTTTTCATCTCAATATCTAAATATGTAACAGTTGAAATAACTTTGCCATGTATAGATTATAACATTTTTTGGTGTAGGGCTTTATAAGGAGTTTGGTACAGTACCTGAGGACTGAGTGGGCTCTTTGTACTCGCCATTGCTAATCTGGCGGATGAGGTTCTTGTGGTCTCCCCCATCAAACGGCATAGTTCCATAGACCAGGGTATAAAGCAGCACCCCAAGAGCCCAGCTGTCCACCTGGTGAGAACAAAAACCTGGTTACATGCTTGTTTACCTTGTCAGAACAATCTTTAAATGTCTACAATTCTAAAGTGTATGTGTGCTGTAGGGAAAAAATAAAAAATGAGGTGTGTTATGCAACCTATATGCAGTTTTCCGAATCCTGTTATGATTAGTGATTTATGGCACTGAAATGTGGAATGAGCTCAGCTCTACTCAACCTTAGATTAGAGATTAGAGTTATGCGGTAAAGTTTACTTTGATATGATGAAGCAAATCCAAAAGATCATATTCTTTAAGAGCTTCTAACACAAGCCTTTCACAAAGAAACGAGGATAAATCCCGGTGACATGATGAGAAATATCTAGTTTCCAAATAGATAAGTCGCCCACACTCTTTCCTGTTCTGTCAGGCAGAAGCAAGAACTTTCTGAGCACCAACTTAATATAATGTGGCAGTCTAAGAAGTTACATAAGAGTTTTTGTTTTGAGGCACGAGCAGGTACAGAGCCACGGGGGAAGTGGTGGGAGAGGAAGAGAGTATTAAGACCAGAAGAGATAGTAGAGTCATGATAGCCTGATCTGTAGACGATTTACTGGAGACAGGCTCGTGACCTGTCTCTGTGAGTGAGTGAGTGAGTGAGTGGGTGTGTGAGCAAGAATTTGACAGAAGATTTGTTGATTGTAGATCACAGAGAACACATAGATGTTCTGAGAAATGTGCTTCTGATTGAGGACAGCTAAAGCTCTGAGACATAGTCGAGGAAGAGGAAATCAGATAAGGCCAGTTAAGGAGCTGGTGTACTTCCCTTAAGACTCTGGACTAACATCAAGAATGCTTCACTCTTCAGTTGCACTGGTCCATTCTCAGGGGTGAGACAGGGCACACACTATTGTTGTGTTCTATTTTTGTTGCCTGAGTTTGCTGTAATTTGCGGCCTAACCCCAACTGTGGTTCTGTAGATTGGACTGCTGAAGCTTTTAGCACCCTGGAGTAAATTACAGTGAATCACACTAAATTGAATGGTTAGTCTTGAATATCTAAAAATGCAACTTTTTTTCCCCCCTTCCGTTGCCCTGTTTTCTCCGACCGATGCACTTGTAGACTGCTAGTTAAGTGGCTTTTGGGACTTCTTCTTTTTTTTTTTTTTTACCAAAACTATTTGGTAAGATGCTTACTTTGACCATGAGTGTTCTTTGAGGCTGCGGAGCTCATTCCAAAACCATTTAGCTAAAGAAAAAATGCACAAACAGCACCCTCCAGTTCCTCACTTCAAAAGACCCAAACACTGTTGGAAGGCAGGACAGGGGAGGCATGCAGACAGGGTCTGCGCTGACCCACTGTGGAGTTCCAAGAGACCTCCCTTTAACATCGGGCTAATCCCATCAAAAAAAGTGAAAATGTGAATGCATCAGACCATAACACTATCACATGTGTGATAGTAATGATGAAAGTTATATAACATGAGAGACATCTGAGGCTCACACCAAAATCAGTTTCCAGGATGGGGCAATAAATTACTACGCTTAAATTGTGACAGCTGGGTTTTAGTCTGTATCACTGCTTGGTTCACTGAGCTTCACCTCTGGGCCATGGTACGGTCTACCATTGACGATCTCCGGTGAAGCATAGAGCGGACTGCCACAAAAGGTTTGCAGCAGCTTGTCCTTATGGTACAGGTTAGACAGCCCGAAGTCAGCAATCTGTGGAAACAAGGGGGCGTGTGAGTTTTACATGAGCCATGATTGTTAATCACTCGTATGATAGTCAACACATCACAGATCAAAAAACAAATTCACCTTAATATTACAGTTTTCATCCAGTAGCACGTTTTCCAGTTTCAGATCCCTGTGCACCACTCCGTTCTGAAAATAAATGAGAGGAAACAAACTGATTGGTGTATCCATTAATTCATTATTCATGAACAGTCTATTGTATCGCGAAATTATTTACTCTCAGAACGATAGCTTGTGGCTCTCTGGGGAAATCAAGGAATCCTATTGGTCTAGTAGCCTTTAATTGGTCTTAGCCCCTCTAGGGTCTTTGTGCTGACATCTGCTGTGATTTTCTTTTTAAATCAACTCACATGTGTCACATAAACATCAGCCTGTAATTACCACCCTGTGTGAATGATGTTCTCATAGCATTTTGGGATTAAGAAAAAACTGTGGTGTTAATGCATGGGTTAGTTTTTTTTAAATCTAGGAATTAACATGTGGTATACAGGCAGACAGAACCAAGCTCAGATGTGGAGAAGTGACTTCACCCATCAACTCCCTACTGGCTTGCGCCACTCTGCATGGCATCTCGCTTTGGTATTTGTCTAGCATGGAGCTCATGTTCACGTGACTCTTATTGCTGGATACAAAGAAGAAGTGGTTGCTTGCTTGTTGTGTCAGTGACTCACACCACCCCACCCGGCAGGAGGCTGCGCTTGGTGGTGATGATTCATCATTCATGGCTGTCTGGGACTCTCCTGTCTGAGGACAATGATGTCATTCCTATCTCCAGCTGGGATGAGCATCACAAGAGAGGCGCCCATCCAAATAAGGCCTGCGACCTTAGGGTTTTCATGGGAGCAAGTCAGGTGTGAAACATGGTCTGCAGTGGGTGTGGCTGGAGCCAAATCCATTGGGAAAAGCCCCAGGGGGGTATCTTGGGACATCCATCATTGTATGAGCGCAGAATTAATGCAGGGCCAAATTTTCTGAACTGCACTGTAATCGGAGTATGAGCCTGAATTAAACAGGCCTGTGTTCCCTCTTTACTCAGAAACAGATGACTCTAACACCAGAGCGCCAAGAAAAGCATGCTGTATGAGGCCTGCAGATTAACGGGCTATATGTGTGCTATATACTGCATGAGTGTGGTGCATTGTTTATAGTACTATAACCCTGGAAAACAAAGCCTACATTCATATAATATATGTAAAAATACACATAATTTGACCAGTAAATGGATATGTATGTTTTGTCTCTATAAAAAACTATGGAATGTGTTTTCTCACCTTGTGGCAGTGGTGCACAGCAGAGACTATCTGTCTGAAGAAGTGTCGTGTCTCGCGCTCACTCAGGCGCCGACGCTCGCTGATGTAGTCATATAGCTCGCCCTTGCTAGCGTACTCCATCACAATCACGATCTTGTCCTTATTTTCAAACACTGACAAATGATAGGAAAATCATTGGAATCCATTAATACTTACTTTTAGAAAAGACATATCTCTATTAATTGCAACAGGGATGGAAGAAAAAGTTCCAAAGTCCTTCAAGGTGCATTTTATCACCTTAAAAATAAAGAAATGAGGCATTATTATGTAGTAGGGAGAATAAATCCGATTCTGGAGCAGCATATTGCATTTCTACACTTCTCCCAGGATTACATCACTCTAACCCCACCTCATGAGCCTGGCTTCTACACAACATCGCAGGGAGGGGCCGTTAACACAATCAAGTTCACTCTTCGGGGACCAGAACAAGTGCAGTGAAGTGAAAATGTCCAAAAAAACAAAGTGAGCAAAAACAAGCACTGCATGAGAAGAGGCAGAGTTAACTCTACTGACAGAGGGTCAAAATGTGGACTTGACACATCACACTTCGGCCTCACATCATGTTGCCACTTTTCACAACACACTCCAGTATTCCTGACCTCCACAATGAAATTTGGGCTCAAACTTATCTGTTCCATGTGTTACTTTATTTATTAAAGATTCTGACTAACTCAACACATAAGAGCATCTCTTGTATTTTCGATGTGAGTCATTTGGGGAAGTTAAGTGTCATTATTAACTTCTCTTTACTTCAAAATTGAAGTCACAGTGGTGATATTATTAATATTGTCTTCAGTGAGAATTCATGCATTTTTTACATCTAGGATTGCTTTTTCACTCACTGATTGACTTTATAAGACCAAAGCAAATAAAAAAAAAAGATCAAAACTGCAATTAAACTTCAGTTTGAATTTTTAAATAGATACTGATAAGATTAGCATGTCATCTGTGTGTGTGTGCCCAACAGTACCACCTGTATTATAATTGTAAATTGTTTCACATCAGCTGATGCCAAAAGTTACATTATTTCAGTTGCATTACTGTAACTCTCCACCATTAAACTCCAGGTCATCAAACATGTCACTCTGTGTCAGTTTTTAGCTCTCTCGTGTGTCATTTTATCTTGGCAACATACTTCTCTTTGGCTTGAAGGGAATGCCAGTGGTTAAGGAAAAAGAAAAGGAAAGAGAAAAAGACATAAGAAACACTGAGATGATGATGACAACAACACAGTCAGCCATGTTGCTGAATACCGAGTGTGTTGATTTTCCCACACAGCGGGGTCACCAGGGGTGAGGGCCTCTACTTTCTACACCCTTGAGTGAGCACCTTCATAGTCTGTCACACTACTTTCCTCAGAGCCCCCCCCCCCCCCCCCCCCCTTTCCCTCCCAGGGCCCTTTTAAAGATATAATCCTCAACAAAAACACACAGTTGCTGAGTGATGGTAATGCTCCCCGATTGTGACTGTCTGGCTGCTTGGGAAATAGCAGACGGGATGTAAGCCAAGCATTCCGGAGGGCAGAGCAGATCAAGCCTTCTGATTGGTGGACAGCGTGGTGGCCTGGGGTGACATTCGCACTGATCCTTGATGGGTTTGAGCTTCGAGAGCCAATTCTCAACTTACCTTCAGCTCCTGGTGGTGAAGTAATTACCTGGCTTACATAAGCTGGGTTTGTTACAGTCCGCTGGTTGCTCCAGCCATCACTACAGCCTCTCTGTCAGTCATTGGGCTTTGTTCACAGGTGAGACCCTCATATTTGACTAATCAGCACCTACTGGCCTATTGCCAGCACTGATGATAGACAGGCTGTTGCAAACAGTAGACGTAGACAATGGACAAGGAAGCGCCGAAAAACTGCCCACTTTTTATTGCAATATTTTCATGTAGTGTAGGTCTAGGTTATTTTTAAAATTTGGCCTTATTCACCCAACACCTCTCTACTCAAGAAACATTCAGCTTTCTTGCAAAGAGTTAGATGAGATCTATGCCAAAGCTTGTTGTCAGTACTTTTTATTTTTTACGATGGTTCAGTGTACAACCTTAAGAAACTCTAAACTCTGGGTGTCACTCTAGAGCAGCAGCGTCTCAAACCAAAATTAACAGAACTGCATTCAATGGTGCAACCTAACTTGTAGCCATCCAGAGACATACAGATCCCTAAGTTCAGAGATTCATACCAATGTTGACTCAGGTCTTTCTTAGGTATACTCATCTTTTGAGGAAAATCTTGAAGTATTTAAAAACACAAACACTAGCATGCACAAGCAACCTGCCCAGCTGCCACAACATGTGAAGGAAAATGCTTTGCGTATTCAAGTCACTTCCAAATACCAAGTTCCAGATGAATAGTAAAAGTTATCAAATCTCTTGGCTCTCTTTATATATATTCATCCAAAAAATGCATCCAGGTAGCCTGGAAATTTGTTACAACTAGCAACACAATTGCAGTTGAAACAGGATAGCTCTGTGTGAGATTAACAAAATCCACACAGCACCTGTTAAATCGTTCAATAATTAACACATTATCTATGTTTTATTCAATTCAAACACACTCAAAACAACAAGTTATGGTTTTATAGAGGGTTATGTGTATTTTTGAAGATAACCAGCAGCATTGTATATTTTGTACACACATGAAAATTTGTCAATTTATCATATGTAAAGAAGCAAATAAGAATACATTGAACTATTTTTCAGTTTTATCAGGCTTACCTTTACAGTGTCTCTACATACAAAGGTGGTAGAAACAGTTCATTTTCTTGTATCAGTTTGTGCCTTTACAGCAATCTTAGGAACTTACAATTTGTTTGAAGAGGAGGACACTAAGATTGGTCTGCGTAGCAGTGACTGATCAGAAAATAGCAAAATCGGCTTTTAAATGCCCCACACAGCATGCTGAATGTGAGGGAGTGGTAAAAATCAATCTTCACACACACATCTGTTTCAGCTTTGCTTCATACAAGGCAGTTAGCAAGGGCTGTTGAAGAGGGTGTTGCCGGATACACAAATCTCTTGGCCTCCTATACATCTCTAAAGCAAGGCTGGGTGGAGGCCAGGCCACAACAGTAAACGCTGGGTTTGAGGAGCGAGAGCAATGAGTTTGGTCGAGTTTGTTGGTAGAGCAGACTGCTTATAAAGAAAGACGACACACAGGAACCTCATTCGGGTTCAGAGTTTATGAAGCTGGGTGTTCTTTAAATCATTCTCTCGCAAGACACTTTAGCCCTCCAGATGATTACTGGCACGTTCCCACGACAAATAGTTATGTTTGTTTGAATACACTTTGGTGATAATGATCTGTGGATTTTCAAACTGAACAAAAGACAGTGGGTAAGCCAGTCTGAGCAGTAGCACACAACCTGTTGCCATTGTGTCAAAGCAGCAATCCTGAAAAGAACACTGAATTGTTGCTTTGTTGACACAAGCTTAAAAATAGTCATGAGTCACAAATCATATAAAACCAAATCACACTGCAGTGCATTGTGAGTTAAACTGCCGGCGCATGGGCCAGACTAAATCATAGGTGATGATTAACTGTGAGTAACACTTTACAAATTCAATGGGAACTGTTTAATATTTACAGTCACCATTAATTCTAATCTAGGTTTTCCCTGTGGTGATGTTAGGGTCACTCAAAGGCGCTCATCAAAAAAGGAGGCCCCCAAACCGTTAATATGTGTGCTGTCTGAGCCTGAGTTGTAGGCTTTGATATTTAGAGTTGCTTCCTGAGGTTGGATTTTGTTGCCATTGCTCATGGGAAGGCTTACGGCCTTCCTCCTGCAAAGCACTGGACCGGAGTCAGACAGGGTGCAAACCTGGGTGACTGAGGTCAACTTAGTGTCTCCCAAGATATGCACACATACAAACACACACACACGCAAGTACAGTCTGGCTCCCAGCTGCAGTTGTCTCTAAGTATCAGCAGATGTCTGGCCCTGAGATCAAGACCAGAGAAAACAGGGGATGAGACCTCTTAGATGTGGAAGAGGCAATCTCTTAGAATATCACCCCTGCTATAAAGACAAACTTTTAACATATAAATGCACCCACAGACACACACATACCCATAGAGATCGAGACACACACTGTCAAAGTCATCTTGACTTTTACTGGCCCAGGCAGCCAGACAGAGGATGAATAACATCCCAGAGTTGTAGTCCTGGACTTATTATGACATCTGCGTGTTTAAAAATGAGCTGGAGGAGCGGAGCGCTTTGGATATGTCTGTTTTTGCTAATGAGTGTTAAAGTCAAACAACAGTCTATAATTTGTCCAAGGGTATGTTTGCATTTCCAGACAAGCACCAGACTCTCACCTTCATATATAGAGATGATGTGTGGGTGGCGGAGGGATGACATTATTTCGATTTCTCGGCGGATATGCACCATGTCCTGCTCATCTTTGATCTTTTCCTTCCGAATTGATTTGATAGCTACCTGGAAACAGAGAGAAACCACTTTTATCAGATGACTTGCAGCAACGTTAAAGTGACATTTGTGATGTGCATCAAGTGTAACAGTTTAAAACATCCATCCATCCATTATCTATACCGCTGAATCCGTCGATCGGGTCGCGGGTGGGCTGGAGCCTATCCCAGCAGTCAATGGGCGAGAGGCGGGGTACACCCTGGACAGGCCGCCAGTCCATCGCAGGGCAGTTTAAAACATATCTCCTTTTTTTTTTTCAATTAAACTGAATATATTATGTTTATTTAATTTGGAAGGGGCGATGACCAAAGAAAAAGAAAATTGAAAAAAATGCTAAATAAGACACCACATTCAAGTCACATGCATTGTCTTATCAGTGTACTTTTACACAACCTTTGCACAGTACAAACTGCATACCATGTGATGTCTGTCAGTTTCAGATAAACCTGTGAGCAGAAATAACAAACAGACAAACAGTGTTCCTATAGGCCTCCACACGGGTTATAACTGAGCCTTGCTTTGCACATTTAAACATATATTACCCAGAATCCTCCCTCTTGTTTCACTCATTCACTACTGCATACATAATGAACACTAAGTAGTTCACTTTTTGCACAACACTATGCTGTAAATATGGAGGGATCTCGGACAGTGTAGGTCTCTAAAGGCATGCTAGTGCACGGTTATGCTTAATGCTAAAAGCAAATGCCAACTTATAAAGACAATACTATTGTTAATACAATGCATGTCTGTTAAGATTCTGAGTCATCCAGAAAGCAGTAATGCCAAGTGTTCAAACACAGCAACAGCAAGCTAGAACTGAGAGAGCCTTGTGGATGAAAGGTGTAACATCTTTAAGAACCAAAAACCAGTTGTCTTTTTAGGTGTCTTGCATTATAAGGTATAATGTTGGGAATTTAAATGCATCTTCCATCTGTAACGTGCAGGTTAGCAGGTTAACATTTGCATGGTGTCACTAAACACAAAGTCCAACTTAACCTGTGGTTAGCTTTTCAGGAATAAAGTTGTAAATATATGCTTAACAAATTAGAATTCTGTACAAAATTGTGCTGTTTGCAGTTTATCACATGGAGACAATGTGTATAGTTCACATCACAGTGGTGCCAATGGAAAAGTCACAGATAGCAGTAAAGTCAGCAGGCTTCACCTTCTTGACACAAACAATGTATTCAAAGGAATTTCATGGCAACTTGTTCAAATGTTATTGAGATGATTTAATATGTGCTAAAATGAAGGACCATTAGAATGAGAGACCAATATTCTCATCAACAGAGACAATGAGGATCAGAGGCATTAAGAAAATAAGGTTGAGTAAGGTGTGGAGGTCTTGAAAGTAAGAGGGTTCCTCCATAAATCATAATGTTGTTATTAACATCCACAGCACAGTTTCCTCTCCTGTCAAAAAGTCCTTGACAGGACATTAATCATTCCCCAGAATCTTATTTTAGACATTCTGATGAGGAACTACTAATGGCCTCCATCTGAAGCAACCTGGAAAGCTGCCCTGCTGAGAGTTTTATGGGAGAATCAGGACAATAAACAGAGGTTGCGGAAGTGTTTCAGTCTTCTTGTCTTGCTAAATGAGCCCATTATAAGAGATTCAACAGTTATCAACAACTTTTGATACGACAATTTTTCATTGTCATGGTGGTACCACTAGCCGCAGCTATATGCATTCAAACCACTAGCATATGCACTTCATAAATGAGAGGTTAGTGGCCTTCTCTAAATAAACCAATTGAGAGTACACAGGCTAGCACATCATTATAATTGTAGCCTAAACACTCTGGATTGAGTCCTGGTTTTCCTTTGATCAGGTCTGTATAGAGTCTGCTCACTCTGAATACTGTTAGTTTAAACTTTTGTCCTCTCCTTGCTAAGCTGCAGCCTCCGGAGGAGCCAAGCTTTATTCCATGCAGCAGAAACCACAGGCGGTCGTGAGTGCCAAGCTAATTACCGTGTACATCAATAAAAATAACCCCAAACCGGAATAGCTCTCATCCAGAGCATGACTTGATTACACAGAATCTAAAGAAATTATACTACAATAAACAAGCCAGCGGATTTACGTGCTGTGTTCATAATTGGTAAAAGTTGTTTGTTTCTTAACACTGATGTGCTCCTTTACCTCATCAAAATGGTCATCATTTATCACTGAACCTCAAAACGTAATGTTTTTGTCTTAGGCGTTCAACGGTGAGGCAGGAAGGGACGACTTCCATAATTAAGTCAAATGTTTATAAAAACATAAACAGAACTTACACACAAATCCTGATTAAATGTCCATATATTACTACTTCCTAAAACTAAAATGCTTTCCTCTCCTAGAAGGGGAAGTTATCAATCTTTATCAGCCAGTTTAAGCTAGCTTACTGAATGAGCTCGCTCTCCCACAGCCAGGTGTCTCCAGTGTATCTCCCATGCCCTAGACTCCGATGAGGATCATTAAGCAGGACTGTGGATCAGCCACTTCCCAGCTAACTGGACTAGCTCAGAGAGTTAAACTTGTGCTTAAGTGGATCCTCATTACTGTCACTCACAATATACAGGCACTGCACTGTTACCCATGTCAGCTTCTGCCAGGTATGGGACTGCTTCTTTGCTCCTCCCAAAAAAATCCTGCTCTTAAAAGGGCTTGTTTGAAGTGAAAGTCCATGCTTCGCTCCAGTGGAGCCTGAAATCTTCCCGTGTTTTCTCAGGCCATTAAAATAGATGAAGTATTCATCACAAGCTGACCTGTCCCTGCATTGTTTAAAGATCATGATCATCTGTTTCATTGACTCTCTGTGTCTGAGTAAGAGTTAGGGGCAGGAAAAGAGTGAGTGGGAGAAAGACTGTCACTTTTTCAGAGAAATTTACTCTCTAAACACAGCCAGGAATCATAATACCTCATCAACGGCACCACATATAGCAGAGGAATGTCAGCGTTTTTCCCTCTTGTGTACCTCCCTTTTGAAGCCATTGTTGGAGAATGATGTAATCTGGTGCTTTAAGCAAACATTAATATGACTCTGTATCCCCCTCAACTGAGGCAGTCCCTCTCTTGTTATGGTGATGGGCTTCCCTTTATTTCTGTGTTAACTGCTCACCTCTTCATATCTGTGATGGATTCTCTATAGGTTATATCAACCTTCCCCAACTATCTCATTTCCTGCTGTGGCTGGCCTTTCATGTGTCAAAGTCCATTTTAGGTCTGGCTGTCACCACGACCTTTACACTACAGTCCTCTTGATGTCATATTATACATAAGAACTCACACTGTCTCTCTATACATACCAACATGCAGCACATTTTCTAGAGCTATACACATACACACTTGTTTGTCACATTTCTATGTCTGTGATCAATTGTACCTCATACAACACTGGATTTCCACCAAGCTGCCAGGCATTGCAACATATGGCTATCCAGATTGAAAAAAATCACTCTGTTCTGCTTTCACTGATACTGTAAATGGGTCCACATCAAGTCAATCCTACGCAAGTACTGAGGGTTAATTCTACCACGCGCAGGCTCACAATCAATCGCACTGTTTCCTTGGTTTATCTCCTTGCCCTGCTCCTCTGATTGGGTTCGTGGAATGAGCCAGGAAAAGGCGTAAGGGAGTCGAGATGACTTCACAACAATCTCACCACATTGCTGAATCTGCCATATGGACACTAGGGACTTCCTCTGGGCCAGAGGTCGAGTAAACTCTAGCAAGGCCGTGCCAGACACATGTGGCTCATGAGGCAGTCATGCTCTGTTAGTACTTTGTGTCCAGACACTGATTCTCTAAGGACTTCCCGATTTGTACATCATTTTACAGTCCCACAAATACCACATAAGTTGTTGTTTTTATTGTTCAGTTTTAAATCTAAATACTACACTCAGAAATGAAAGACATAAATACAAATAAGTATTGGTGTGTTTATAGTTTTGGAATATCATTGGTAGGTAATAGTAGTTGACCACAAAAAGTAGATTCTGTGACAAATATGTTTCTTGTAAAAAAACAACAACAACAAAAACATCATCCATAGCAAACCATCGGACCCCAAATAGAAAGTCTGACCTGTCCCATGCAGTTTTATGATCAACAAAGGTAAAATACTCCACAAGTGGGACAGCCCTCCCCTAGCCCCTCCACCCCTTTAAGCATTTATTTGCCAGGAGCTATGAAACCATGGGGGGACATTGTTGACCTGTACTGAGTTTCATGGAAAGTTCCACATGCCCTGCCAGGGTGAGCACATGGGTCAAATTTGGCATCACATGGAAAGATGTACAGGTCTGCAAGGACATCACAGCAGAGAGTGGTTTACTGTGACACACGCAGCTTAAATCACGATCAAACAAAAAAACTGGCCACACGACCTATTCAAACACACTCCAAACCATGCAATATACAGTATAGTACAGTATTGTGCAATCTTATTAAAAGTAGTATTTAATGGGAAATAATTTGATAAATTGTGTTACTATTCCCTTAACTTACACACACACATATTTGATTAGACCATATTTTTCCTCTATATAAGCACTTGGCAGGTAGTGCTTATAAAGCATCTTGGAGAACTTCCCTGCTTCTGTTTCCATAGCTTGTTTAGAAAACATCCACAGCGCCTAAAATGTTTTCACGGTGGCCTGCTGGACTTCGAAAGTTGTAAGTTAATGGGCCTGCATTGTAATTTGAGGGTGACCTAGCAGCTTTTCCGTGGTGCTTTCTGGGTTCACACGAGCCGCATCGGTCAGTCAGTAGCCGGATTTGCAGCCCGGCATCCGGTCGTGAGGCCCTGCACAGGACAAGGCGTGTGCAGCACAACTCCCTGGCCCCGTGGGCCCGATTTTGAGCGTGGGGGGAATTCCCAGAGGGGGCAGGACACGCACGAGCTTCTGAGGGCGACGGCGCTTCATCTGGGACCAGTCTTGTTTGCGGTGACTGCAACAAGCGTGCGCATATAACAACCGTCTAGGGCTCACTAAAAAACACTATGACAGATGTTTACAGCTGCATGGCGCGTGTGTGAAGTGGCTCACCTCTCTGCCGGAGTGCCGCTCGATGGCTTTCTTGACTTTGCCATAGGTGCCTCTCCCCAGCGTCTCCAGCAGCTCGTAGCGGTGTTTAAGATTGTGCTTGTGGTGGTGTTTTTTCACGCCTGAATTCCTCCGGCCGTCACCGCTTGCTGTGGTGTCCTCAGGTGAGGTGCCGGCAGGTGGAGGCGTAGCTGGAGGTGCAGGAGACGGAGCACCCACCACCGGGCTGCCCCCTGCACTTTGGCCTCTCTGGGACCCGGGACGGGTGGCCCCTCGGTTGGGCGATAAATAAGCGGTTTCCATTTAAATAGGGAAGCGTTAAAACAATCTTCCCACTGTTAAATATTCTAAACTACCTACTAAAAGAAATGATTTTATAATACTTATAGGTCTAATAATAGTTATAATAAATAAATAAATTACAAGGAATAAAGCTAGTGATGTTATCACATGTGGAAACGAACATTTCCAGATTGTCTTGGTTGATCAATTGGCTTTGATCTTACCAATTCATGTTTTTTATAATCAATACTAACGGAGCACACTGGTCTAAAAGGGTTGCTCCATAATAACCCGACATATACTCCTCTATCTTTGCATGAAAATGTTTTATAGTGCCAATAATATAATAAAATATAGCATGTATTCAGGTTTCGACAGCAGGCTGCATGCCGGAAGCTGAACACTTTCGATATCAAGATATTGGCTATATGTGGAAGCTGTATCCCGTTAAAAAGAAAGAAAATAAGCCAAAAATGAATTTGGTCTGATCCCCTCACTCCTCAATTGATTGGCACGATCTATCTGTGGTTAATTCTATCCCGTTCACATCATCTGTCGTCCTACACGCTGCCAACATTACGAGAAAGGCGAAAAAGCTGCGACGAAACCGGCGTTTTGGATGAAGATGACCCTCATTTTGTCCGCGGCCCAGGTACAGCTCCTCATTCATCATCTGGAGTCTGTCTATTGTGCGTCTGCATGCTCCGTGCAGTGGTCGACGGTGGTAGAAGTGCGCTGTGGTCGGACACTATCTCATGCTGAGACGATGTGGTTATTGCCATGGTCGTTTCGCTGCTCCCCTTCTTCTCCTTCTTCGTTTGCCCTTCTTGTGTTTCTCCTTCCCTTTCTCTCTCTATCCTCAGCGTGAGGGGCAGTGGAGAAGGAATGCGAGATGATCCGAGACCGGAGGCGGAGTTTACGCAGACCTCCTCCTTCCCTGTCTTTTCTCCTGCCTTTTCTCTCTTTGTGCTCTTATCCCCGTTTGCGACTGCCACCGACCAGGGGCGTTGCCAGAAAAGATGTGCACATGAGGTGACCCCCCCCCCCCCCCCCCCCCCCCAAAAAAAAAATCTAATTTAGAGTCTTGTCATCCATTTATTTCATGAACACTTAAAACTCAAATCTATAGAATTATTGCTTTTCACAGTCAAACAATTATTTGTCAGTAATAATGAAGCCATTGTTTGGCTGATCCAAGAGACATTTGGTATTCGAGAATATGCTGTGTTTTCACCATCTACCCTGTCCAGTAATTATTAAGCTTGAGCTTTTGTTATCCACAAACTAGCATACCACAAAGAGTGGAATGAGGGAAAAAATAACCTGAAGGCAACGAAGCCCACAAGAGCACAGTGGTGCACGAAGTAATCAGATCCACCAGGCAGTGCAAAAACACTACATAACAAGAAGAGTAAAAGTCCCACCCAAGTAAAAGATTACACATAGTTTTAAGAAACAAGCTGGATAAGATATGGTTTGGAAAAGTACTTATTTGGTCCAGCGGATACATTAATGCATATGATTAGAAAACAGCCAATAACAGCATCTGATACACAAATCATTCTTTTTTTTAATCCTCATAAGGAAAATGACATTTGGAAACCACTGCTTTAATCATTCGCCATGTTGGATTTGAACAGTTTGTCCAAATCCATTGTTTAGTTACAGAGATAACTTTGAACGAAAGCGGTCAAATAAACATAGTGGAGCAGAAAGTACAATATTTCTCTAAGAAATGCAGCAGGCTGCAAGAAAGTTGCTGAAAATAGAAATAACTGAGCACGAGTACCTAGATATTGTACTTAAAGGGATAGTTCGTTTTTTTTTTTTAAGTGTGTGAAGTGCTTATGAGTAGTTATAGTAGGTAGCACAGTCTGTTTGGATGGGCAGGGTAGAGTTCGCATTGGGGAACCAAGCTAACATCTACTGAGAGCAGGGACAAAAGATGAGTGCAATTTGGCCATCTATAACAACCCAAACCTAACTGATTTTATAGCGCTTCTGCAAATGCTACATCGTAGATTGTTTTTTTAACAAAGTTTCAGTATTGTAACACACCATTGTTTACTTTGTCACTGTTTTCTCAACCAAACAGCCGTCTGAGATGCTACGTGTAACAGCGTGCACTCTGGCTGCCGAGCATATCCTGCCTGCTCTCTGTAGCTGTCAGCTTGCCTCCCTCATGAGAATTCTTCTCCAAATTGAGAGTGCTCTGACTGCTGCAGGTGAGGTACTGACTTTTTACAAGTACTCCACACAACCCCACTTGAAAAAACCCTGAACTATTCCTTTGATAAAATGAACATAGCTTTAGAAAATCAACTTAACAAGGCTACTGTCCACTGCCTTAGAAATGAACAAGCATATCCAAATCTGTTGGGATGCTGGGTAAAATGCAAATAAAAACAGAATGCAATGATTTTCAAATCTCATAATCCAATTTCTCATTCACAATAGAACATAGAAAACACTTCACATTTTGAAAGTGAGACATTTCACTAGTTGGTTTTATATAGCTTATGGTTGAATAGTTTATCTTGAATTTGATGTCAGAAACACATAACAGTTGGTACAGAGTCATGTTTACCACTGTGTGGCCTCCTGTCTTATTTTAACAATAGTCGGTAAAGATGAAGGACACTGAGGAGACCAGTTACTGGACATTGGGAAAATAATGTTGTCCCGCTCTTTCCTGATGTAAGATTCTAGCCGATAAACAGTCCTGGGTCCTCATATTTTGTGTTTCATCACAGGCCAAATATTTTTAAATTTATAAATTATATAAAGGTTTGAACTGCAGGCAGGCCAGTCCAGCATCTGCACTCTGTAGCGTATGTTTCTTTAAAACCTGTATATACCTTTCCATATGTGCAAGTTGACAGTTCCATAGACACTACCCAATTAATTGCATTACAATGAATTAGTTTCTAATTGGCTTAAATTGGACTTTCTCTGACATTAGTTGTAATTTGCCGCTGTAGAAATCAAATCAAATGTAAGTGAACTGAACTAATGCACCCCCATACCATCAGAGACACAGGCTTTTAAACCAATAACAAATAACAACCCTGATGGTAACTCTACTCTTTAATTTGGAGGACACAATGTCCATGATTCCCAAAAAGGAATTTAAAAAATTTGATTGGCCTAACCACAGAACAGTATTCCATCTAGCCTCATTCCATTCTAAATTAGCTTTGGACCAGAGACGAAAGCAGCATTTTTGGATCATGGTCACATTTATCTTCTTCTTATTGTTGCCCTTTTTCCGACGTTTTTGATGTTATTGCCATTTAATTCAAGATGAACAAGGGAACATTCAAGCTGAACTGTAGTGAAATGTAGCCAATGCCAACATATTTGGTAATAATCACTGACCAATTTTATTTTTTTTATCACCACTTCTACATACTAACTTGTGACATGCTTTTCTATGTAGTGCACAACTACCAGGACACCACGACTGTGCTGGTACTTGCTTGTGTACTTGTGTGATTTAGCTGCCACTTATAGAGGCAAAGTTAACATTCGGCTCAAACGTCATCTAATCAAACAAGGAACATATTTTTTCCTGTAGTCCTTACATATGGTGACATACTTCCACATGTTATGTGTTGTCAATAAACAAGGTTGCTCGAGTGTCCAGCTATAGCAACAAACTCAAGAGATAAGTATCTGATTTGTTTCCTCCCATGGCCTCATTTGCACTCAGTTGTGGAGAGCAAAGCTTGCCCTGTGCACAAAGAGGGACACCATTGCCCTCTTGTGGTGAAAACAGACAACATGACTGCAGGCATTGCTAAAAAAAAAAAAAAAAGTAAATCAAGAGTCATGACAATAGTCATGACAATATGGTAACATTAGAAGCTTTATAATGACGGTGAAGTAGATGACAGATCAACAGAGAGCTTATGTTATCCAGCACTCCACCGGTTGAAATACAACTGTTGAGCTGACACGTGTGTTCATGAAACTTTCATGGGTCTGGAAACTATTTAAATGTTTCATATGTTAAGTAGTGATGTTAATGTCCTATCGCCTTCCACAGGCCTGAAGGTAAAAAAAAAAAATGAACTCACATATGTGAAAATTCTCTTTGGGAATGGCTGTAAATCAACATAATAGCCCTGCCATATACACTGTTTTAGTGTTTTTTTTGTGCATGTTTTAGTGCTGTTTGCAAGCCCATTAAGAGAAAATCCTACATATAGTCAGACCTTCTCTCTCTGCAACAACAAGGGTGAATTTAAATAAATATATTCCCAAAGGTCTGTCAGTGCAGTGGTATGTTGAAAAAAGTATTTATGTCATATGGGTTTCACATGTGCAAATTTAATATTATACCCTGATGAGGGTCCAGGTTTAAAGCTATATAATTTAAAAGGTACATAATGATATGGAAACTTCTAAGATCTAAACAGTTATGGATGTCTAACATCACCCAAAGACTGCAGTTCACTGTAATTGAACCCAGATAAAATTGATGTTAAAGGTATACGATATATAGTCTTAGCCTTCATGCCTCGCCTTTTTTCCCATTATGCATTCACTTTTACGAGTGCAGGGCTTTGTGGGAATGGATTATTACATTATATTCATTTAGCAGACGCTTCCTTCCAAAGTAACTTACAGAAACACAATGGAGGCAGAGTGGGGTTCAGTATCCTGCCAAAGTCGGGAGTTTAACCAACAACCTTCTGACTAAATTACAACCCTACATCTTGAATTGCAGCTACCAGAAAAACAAAAAAACCCAATAAATAAATTATCAGACCAAATATAATTTGTAAAACATTTGTTTATCATCACATTGTCGATAATGATTTTACACTGTGCACGTTTATGATGGTATGTTTCAGGGATGATCATTTCAAAATGACCAATTCCAAATGCCAAGCATCTGGTATGAAGTAACTTTCTCCTCTCAGGATGCCAGTTTCATTAATCGTGACTTGGTTAAAGTTATAGCCTGAAAATAAAACGAATTTTTATGGCTGAGTTCATTTTTAGCATCAAGTACAATATTTTCAATGTTTGCTTTTGAGGGAATGCAACCATTATTAGATTGGATGTCTTTGCCAGCAAAATAAGCCAATTTTTTGTTTTCACTTTCAAAATTCTCATGCAACTTCACGTTCGTTTCAAGGAAGGTCTGACTATATCCAACCTTGCACGCAAGACAGACTGGTACCGAGCCCTTAAAATGACATGGCAGAGTAAAATAAAACCCAAGGGTTTCTCGTGCCGTAGTACCGGCTGCTACCGAGCGTAGACTTTTCCATTTTTATCTTCCCCGCCATCTGACATCAGGTGAACGAGAATCCTATGGAAGAGGTTTCCGTCAATTTCCTTACATTTATGAATATTTGCCAAGTTCGAGTGTATCATTGAACGTGTCTTTGAAATTAATACAATTCACAAACTTGTGCTATACATCCAGATCTAAACTTCGAACTAAAATCACTCCGGTAAGGGTGGTTTCGCACATTCAGAGGTACAACTCGGTGGCAGACTTCATCATTTCTCAGAGCACCGCCTTCATCACCATGATCGAGCGCTCCTGCGCGCGCACCTGACGTGAAGTACTGCAAAGAGGTGTCAATGCCAGCACCTGAAGCGTCGTTTAATATTTTCTTTCTAACACGGTAATGTAAGAATATTCTCATCTGTCTTCTTTAAACGAAAAGTTTAACATACTGTTTGTCTACAAGTAGCAATTTGCGACACAGCTAAAGTCACTTTGTAGCAAGCTTTTCGCTCGAACAGCTTCTTTTCCAAGAGTTTCATAATTTATTTTTAAATGGTTGTTTTCGGTTATTTGGTGAACTCATACAGTGCAACAGTAATTAAACGGTATGCATCCTATTAGAGTTACTTTAGAGGCAAACACTATGTTTAAAGCTGCATTATCCTGTTTCTTTAGTGTGAATAGCTAGCTACTTAGCTACAACTTCGCAGACATGCTTACTGCCGTGCGGTGTATGCTATCCAAGCTGGTTTCTCCACTGTGGAGAACAGTTGATGCTGATGAAGACAACATTTTTTCTGATAGTCCAGGTAAATGCAATAATATTCTGCCCTTAATATAATTAGCCTTCACGCGCTGTCTTCCAGTTAACATCCCATTTATCCATATTTCTTTTGCTGGTCAGGCACCGAGAACATTCGCCACCTGCGGGGCAGTGTGGTGACGCAGCTGTGTCTGGATTATGGCATGATAGACGATGCAATTTTCTTCACGAGTGGTGAGGTGTTGGGCGGGATGCCACTAAAAGAGGGAGACCTGGTAAACTGCGTAGCAGTAAGAGGTGGATCCGAAGGGGGATGGAAAGCTTTAAGGGTAAGGAACCTGTGCTTCATGTTAGTGATCCATAGTTTGAATTTTGCAGGCAATATACAATCTATAATCCGTTTGAGCCTGCAAAGTTGGCTGCCACACCAAAGTATTTTGGGTGTGGTAGTAAAGGTCTGTTTTTTCCATCGGGATGTCTACATATCGTCAATGTTGTGTTAGCCTTTTAAATATTGACCTTAGTTTGACATCTGAAGTTTTTTCCACTTTCCCTCCAGTACTGGGTTCATAGTGAGCTATGGACATGTACCATTTAATCTTGTCATCCAGGTGGAGAAGAGTGCAGATGCGTGGGATGATGGAGGAAGAACCTCTCAAGAAGCTCACAATATGCAGCTGCGGCCTCTCATTGGAACAGTCACATCATTAGATGGCAATGGTGGTTACATCAATCAGACGACATACTTCCCACACTGCAGTCTTTTAGAAGGTATTGATGCGAACTTGTATGCAAAAACAAAGCCTCTTTTACCCCAGGATACTTGATGTAACTTACGCCGTTAGCTACACCTTCAATGGCCCAAACAACATGTCTCATTCAGTTGATTGCTGCTTATATCCTTGTTTGCTTTTAGCCTGAGGGTGAATTTGAAGAAACCTACAACCACATTAAAGATTACAAATCTGTTAAAGATTTCGGTATGATTTGTATCTCTTACAGGTTATGAGCCAATGAAAGGAGACTGGGTCCAAGCAAAATATTTCATCAACCCTACCCAGTGCACCACCGAAGCTCATTCTGTGGCCCCCTTACGTTATTGTCGTCTAGACAAGGTAAGTTTGCAATTATTTTAGAATATACCTGTTCATTATATGGAAATCTGTTTTGTAGTACTTTTGTTGGTAAATATATTGTATATGGCTGTGATCAAATGACTCACATCAGCAATGTTGAACTTTGTTTGACTGTAATCCAGCTTACTTTTTTCATTCCTTCCCCTCCCTTGAATGATCTCCTGTCTAGGTGCGTGTGACTAACATTTATGGCAACAATGGAGTGGTGGACGATAGTGTTTTCTTCAGTTTGGACTCTCTACTGCTGTCCGCGAACTATCAACCTATACCAGGAGACCTGGTTAACCTGGTAATGGTGGAGAGCAGTCAGTCCTTCTACTGTTGGAGGGCTTTGTGCATGGGACCCTGCAATCAGAGGTATTGGTTACAATTTTGTGCTTGTGGCTAAAATTGTGTCGGTCATTCTCCATCATCATGATCATGGTAATCCTGAGTGTTTGAACAGAAAAGCAGTTGGACTTCTTTACTTGACTCTTGAAGATGTTTCACCTCTAATCCAATTGCTTTTCCAGTTCTTACTGGTGGGGAGTTTCAGGCTTCTAAAGCCAAGTTCACGGCATAAGATTGTTCATTGTTGTCGGGTCGTTGTGACTACATGACAAGTTTCTCGTGTGTTGAGGTGTTTTTAAGTCCTTTTGAAGTGTTCATGCTGTTCATGGTCACACACTACACCATATGTTGCCAGACTTCACCCTTGTCTCATCAGTATGACTTTCAACCAAATGGTGCCGGCTGTCATGTAGACATGTCTCTCTATTGTCATTAATGTTACACTATACACAATACAATTACCTTCTGGTTATTAAATCAGTTTTGCTCACCTGGCTGTTGAGAACTGACAGTTTCTCATTACAGCTTCTGTCCGTCAAGTCAAATTCAAGTTAATAAAATATTAGGCATGGCTGTTCTACGAGCCAGCGTTTAAACAAATTGTTTATTGTTGTGTTCATACATAATGTATAAACGCATAAACATCATTTATTTATCTTGAAATGTAGGTGAAACCACGGAGTCTTGACCTGAGGAGCTGACTCTCCTGTATACTATAGGGATGATAATGTCCCTACTAAGGGGATGGAAGAATAAAAGGAACACTTCAGTTTTTTCGGGATAACCCAGCTGGGCCTTCATCAAGGCAACATACAACACTGCATCAAAAAGAGAGTAGAAGAACGGACACTTCTGTCATTCCATTTGTGACAGCAGTGTCTGAGAAATGTAGAAGGATCTAGTCCAGATACAGCATATGCACTTCAAACTCAACAAAATTCTGACAAAAACTGCCTCACCCAACTGATAAAACACCTCAAATACAAGCTTAGCTGATTCTTATATGCAGTCCAGTGTATTTAACAGTGCACACACCTTTTATATAGGGAAAGCTAAACGATTACACATAGCTCAGTCCTGTAGAGCCAGCTCCTCAGGTCAATACAAAGAGCAGGGACAATCTGAGGACAGTAGTGTCGACATTCTGGACCGGGTAGTTAGGTGGTTTGAGAGAGGAATAAAATAAATCTTTCACTGACAAACGCTATTCTGTACATTTCCATGACGAATGGAAAAAGCAGAATATTGTTTGTCAGACCAAAACTAGACTTTAAAAATGCACGTCCAACCAAAATCGTTTGAAGTTAAAGCTCTGAAGGCCAGAATAACAGACTTAGAAAATGCGGTTGGGATTTATATAGCTCCTGCATGTAAACACTCAACTAGGCTTAAATAGGCATAGGTGCTTCTCACGTGCCCCCATCTTTTTGTAAAAACAGTAAAGCATAAGTGTATATTAATACAGCTGAATTCCCCAAAATAGCTGCCCTTATTCACATATTTTTATTTGTTCAGCCAGGCAACCAAAACTCATCAGTAATTGTGACTGAAAAGCAGCCCATTAAGACTATAGCCTCGTTTCCACTATGCAGTCTGGTACGGGTCGGTTCAGAACGGTTCGCTTATTTCAGTGTTTCCACTACCACGAAAGCGTACCGGTCCCATGGAACCCGTTACCATTTTTGTAACCCTTCTGCTTGGGGTACCTAGCACACAGGACCGGTTCCAGGCTCTGCTCTCCGTTGTTGGTGAGGAGGCTGTGCAGCGGGAGCTCGATGGCGCTGTGCAAAACAAAAAAGTTTTCCAGCTGATTGCCGCAAAAATGGCAGAGAGTGGTTTCAACCGGACCGCGAGCCAGTGTCGCATTAAGCTGGAGAAGCTTGGAGGTGGTTCGAAATTATGGATGTTATTTGTTATTTGCTGTTATTTGCTATTTACGCTTCGGCACACACTCCGCCCACCCCTGAGGGTCCCCTTTGTACAGTGGGAACGCAAGCTGACCCCAAAGCGACCCGACCCGTACCGTTCTGAACCGACCCGTACTGGACTGCATAGTGGAAACGAGGCTTTAGGGTCAACTTGCTGTAGCTTAAATGATTTCCAGACTCTTGCTCTACTCGAATACAATCCTTATTTTATAACCGCATTGTCATCTGACAAAATCAACATTCACGGACCTTCAAGACAACGAATGTGGAGTGATCTCCTTCAGAAAAAGGTTCAACTTGCAGAATGTGTTGAATGTTTTTTCACACAGTCCACAGCATCGTGGCGTCATACATGCTTGGTTCAAAAGCTCAATTTTCCCCCCCAGTGCATGTAGGCGGGCAAGGCAAGTTTATTTGTAGAGCACAATTTGTACACAATGCAAGTGCTTTACAGCTACATAAAATCACAAGAAGGCAAATAAAATCATTCCATAAAACATAAAAAATAATCATTAATTAATTAAATTAAAAACGAAGAGTGCATAAAATACATTCATTTGCCATATGCACAGCCAAATAGAACTGCTTTCAGCCTGGATTCAAACATTGTCAGAGTTGAGGCCTGTCACATCTTCTGGAAGACTGTTCCAGATTTTAGGAGCATAAAATTGAAACGTAGCCTCTCCTTGTTTAACCTCTTTATACAGAGGTTGGCGTCAGGTATCGTCTAAATAACACTCAGGTGGGATTCCCATATACGCTTTTCAGGTGTCAGCAGTCTCGTTTTACACCAATGGGGTGATTTTATTGTGTAGCCAAATTGAATTCTGGGTCCATTAATCTGCTTTGCTAGCATAACTTGCAGTGGAAGCTTTTTCAGCCTGAAACTCCCAACCAAGCAGTTAGAAGGTTAGAATCCCTTTGGGTGAGAGGTGAAACGTCTTCAAAAACCAAGTAAAAAAAGTTGAGCTGCCTTCCACTCAAGCACTCTGAGATAGTATCGTCCTCATAATAAAAACTGTTTTTGAGACTGTTGTGATTGTTTTGCTTGTTTCTGTTAAAAAATAATATTGTACACTGTTTCTGCTGGATAAATGACTACATTGGTTATGTTTTTTAGCTCAGCGTTTTTCATTTGATGTTTTCTTTTTTTATTCTGGTTGCAGTATGAAAGTTTCTACTGCACCTCTCCCAGAGGCTGAACTCCAGAGCATCTTAGAAAACAAAGAAGGGCTGGAAGTATCAAACTATGGCCAGTTTGGGGATGTGATGTTTGGGGAGAGACGAGAGCTGGTGCTCTGGATTCAGTGAGTTCTCTTGGCACCAGAAGTGGTATTTCCAATCTGGGGAAAATTTGACTCTCTGGGTATCTTTTGCAGAGCAAATGGCTTTCTTTATTAGTAAGACAAGTGTACAGTTTAACTTACTGTACAATTTAATTATTTTTCCTGCAACAGAAACAAAGGCTCAGTGACCCACAGGCTGAAGTGTTGTGAATTTGCTGGCTGGGACTCCGGAGCACAGTTCACTGTGGTTAAAGTCAACAGTTCCACATCACACAACCAGAGGTCGCAGTCTTTACCAGACAGCTGCTCTGAGTCCTCTGAAAAGCAAGGTGGAGATGGACAAAAAGAGATGGACAAAAAGAATGGTGCAGTGCAGAAAGATGCTACCAATTCCTGTGGTGGCATGGAGGGAAAAAAGTGGGGAAAAGAAGTGGAAATATCTCCTGGACAGAGATTGTCAGTTGCAGTAGCCTGCCAAGCAAAGTAAGTTGGATCTCCTAAGGCTGTTGTAGAAACTTTTTCCACTACATAAACAAAACGAATAAGCACCTCTATGCTTATAAATGAATAGCTTTGGAGCAATCTCTCTGGGGCTGCAGTTTTACCATTTAAAATGAGCCCTGCCTATGAATGTGTTGCATGCTTTAACGAGGCATTCGTTTTAAGTTACTTGCATCGCTGAATTGAACATTTTTGGAAATCCTTAGGAGCCTAGGAAGGTGTGCTGACCTGCTGCTGCTGCGTTTCTCTTCTTTCACCATCGGGAGGCGCCTGGAGGTCACGGTTGGCATCGAGGATGAAAAACTGCTGCAGCCCTCTGAGCCCTATCACGTTCCAAGTGATGTCCATCAGCTCTCAAAAACACCCTCTCATGTGATCACTGTGGCTGCTCCAAAAGATGCACCGAGGTATCAATATGACTTGATTACATTTTTTTTCTAAGCAAGAAGAGATGCTGAAACATGAAAGAATGGAGTTCCAACATAACTTGCAGAAATTATTGGGGCTTTTTCTTGTTGATGAAAAATCTGTCTCATGGCCTCATTCATCCAGGTCATGGTAAACAAATGAGCTTGAATAAGGGCAACTGGACTTCTTTCTTGGCCTCTTTCTTCAACCTTCTTTTTCTTCAATCTTTTCTTTCTTTTTTAAAATTTCTTTTTTTAACCAAGATACATGGATATTTGACACTTACTTTTTGTGCCGTTTTATGATGGGTATAGTTGGATATTATACAAATGCAGGAGTGGGAACTCATTTTAACAAAACCAGTTTGCCCCTTACACATGCACTGCTTTCCTTTAATCTTGAAAGAACTGAATTGGTCAGTGTTGTGTGCAAATTAACCTCTCTGTGCTCTTCTGTAACATTTTGAGGTGCAAGGTTGGAAGTACAAGTATGAACGGCTGCTGTCACATTAACGGATAAGCTCAGATTTGAGAACCTGTTTAGAGGAACCTGACAGGTTGCAATACTGAATAAACAAGTAGTGCTTTTCAAACGTTCCTCTGCTACAGTTATTTCTTCAATATGCAGCTTCTATCTATCTGACCATAGATAAGTATTTCAACCATTCCCATCCCCTGCTGTTTTGTGAAACACAATGCTCAATGTTTGTTAGCTTAATTTGAATTATTGTGGCCAAACAGAAACAGTAACTCTATAAAGACTTAGAACATTGTGTTGCCTCAGCGTCTGCTCGTACAAACAGCTGCGACTGTGTGAAGATGATGTCCCCTGGGGAAATGAACATGTGTTTTTCTCGAGTTGGTAACCGCTACGGTGTTGCTGTAATTGAATTAAACCCTCAGTCTAATCTTGAGCAAGCTTAAATATGTAGAAAGAGGTTATTTTTAGTGGCTTCAATCCATTTTCACTGTTTCACACGACCACCACCTGCCTGCAAAACTAATATGAATTGTTAGAGCAACATGACATGTTGTCAGAAAACTGAATCTAAAAGGACTATTATCTCACCCTCATCACTAATGTTGCGTGTGCACCGTGTCGCTCTCTGTCACTTTCATGGGCTGAGAGAGGGTTGAGGAACTGTAATGGACAGATGACAAATATGTGAATGACTGAAGGTCATTGCTTTAACAGATTGATGAACACATTAATGTTTTATGTCACGTGAAAGAGGCTTTGGTCTTTGCGTTCGTAATACTCCCAGCCTGGCTTTTGTGGTTTGGTGGACTTCAATGAGCAACATTAATGTAGCGCCTCCGTAACTGTGGTTGTTTAGAAGAAATGAAATCGTGTTACCTCTTTGATGAGGCCAACTCTCCCTCCTCTAGGCTCAGCAAACGACGGCTGCCAAATTTCCTACCAGGCTACCCAGTGCCTCATGTTCTAAGAGACTGTGTAGAGGCACAGAGGGATGTGCTGGTAGTCGAGCCCTGCCTTGGAGAGGTGAGCATGCCTGTGATCAAGTTTAGTTTACAGTAATATTTGCATAAAGGCAAATTAACAGTTGGATTAGGCCTCCTTACAACAGAACTCGGAAATGTTTAGGCAGACCCTTATTTAGATCATAGATGCCATAAAGTCTGTTCATGTGGCTGTTGTTCTTTCTTAATCTACTTATGTTTGAAAGAACGGTCGATGAAAAATGAAAATTTGTTGGCATTAAAAGGATAGACGAAGTTGAAGTATCATCTTGTCCTTCTCAGGCGCTCTCAAAATCCAACATGCTTTCACGATTCTCAACTCTTCTGTGGCTGGAAGAGCTGCATGCAGAAAGAGAACTGAGGGAATTTGCCATCAGTGGAGCGCTTCTGAGGAAAGGAGCGGTCTATCTACACCTCGAGGTGCTCGGATTGGCTGAAGGGAGGCCACATCTCACTATAGGTGAAGTGGCCCGAGGCGTCTTTAATCATAATTGTAAATCTTTGAAAAGATATTTTAAATCCCAAGAGCTTTTATTTCCTGGTTAAATGAAGGTTCAGAGTAATGAGTGTTGACTTATTGTAAACGTTGATGTTGTGTTTTTGTTAACCATTAAAGTCCAGCTGAGCTTTCTCCACAGGGGACAGAATAGTATTGAAGAAACAAATTGATGGTCTCGTACTGGAGTATGTTAGTTACGTCACAGAGGTATGGAGATATTTCCTACTCTGGAGCTTATTTTCAGATATAATCATCAGACGTAGTCTCTTTAAATGTGGATTTTAATTTGAAGCTCTGTTGTTGCTACTCAGATAAATGATGAGGATGTGAGTTTAAGAGTGAACTCAGACTTTCAGCGCAATTACCTCGGCGAGCCACTCGATGTCGAGTTCTCTTACAACAGGTGAGCCCAAAAAAACAAAGGATATTGTCCTTACTATTGTTTTTATTTGTATTATTATGATTTTCATCATCATCTTGGGCTAAGTTAATGATTTCCTAAAGGTAATGGATTCAGATTTTACCCGATGCAATGCATTATAATTTTTACTGCTTTTAATATCAGGCTGACCATCAGGCGATGTCACAATGCGCTTGACCAGACAAAACATTTTGGAGAGGGTAAGTTTTATTTGAATTGCTTTAAGTCCAAACAAAAATGTCAGAAGTAAAGAAAAAAGGATTGAATAATTTTCCTGCGATCTTGAACAGCATTTTGACTTGAAATGCACATCCCCAGATTTAAGGGGCTCCAGCTCAGCCTGGTTAATAGTGGGAACACAACAACAGTTTTTTTTGTTTTAGCTCGAGAAACCAGATTTTGGTCTGATTGTATTCAGTTTTATCTCTCGTTACTACATCCACTGAGGAAACTGATATCAGGGGGTTACTTTTTTTTTTTTTTTTTTGTCTTTTTCTCCTGATGCTTTGAATTATTTGACAAATAAAAAAGATGTAATTCCTTTATCTACACAGCAATTTAAAAGACTGAATCCCTGATTCCAACGTCCTTTTGATCTCACTGGTGTCCTTTTTTAATGTTGTTGTGTAGTTCTCTTTCCTTCCAGAGTGACACCTCAGACCCCTCTGTGGACCGCAGAATGGATAGAGGAGGCAGACCCCAAAAAAAGCGCGGAAGAAAACGAGGTGACAAATGTAAAAAAAAAAAAAAGATACACAAGTTTATTATATTTACTTTTGATTACATGTACATATATTTGAACACCAGACCCTAGCTGCTGAAAAGGGGAAAAGGTCAAACGCTTCCTCTGACATGAAGTCAAAGGCCACACAGACTAAAGGCACAGGTATTTGAATTTAATTTTTATACAGAGTTTGCCTGTTTTAATCAGCTGACATACACAACAGCACTGGTAACAATTGTGTCATTTCTTCCAGATGGTAGAGTGGCATGCAAAGCCATCCCAAGCAAAGGGCACTTTTTTAACCCAGACCTAAACCCCCGTCAGAGAGAGGCAGTGATGAGGATCTTGGAGGGGGAATGTCGACCCACACCCTATGTACTGTTTGGACCTCCAGGCACTGGAAAGACGATTACTCTTATAGAGTCCATACTGCAGGTGCAAACGCATAATCAAAGAAGAATAAACCTCTTCATCAGGGGCCTTTTACATCATTTGGCTTAAAGTAGCTCCCAACTGGCAGGTGTAGATGGATCTTTTTGTACTGTGTAAAATAAATGGATAGATTTAAGTAAAGATAACTAGATGAATATAATCAATTTCTTTAAAACCTGCTGTGTACTTTCCAAGTAATATGTTCATTAGTTCTCGTGTCCATAAAGTTTAGTCGCACCCTGCGCCATTGCCAGTGTAATGTTACAAGCTCTGCATCCACAGGTCTATCACTTTCTGCCCAGTAGTCGAGTTCTCGTATGTACGCCATCCAACAGTGCTGCTGACCTCATCTGCATCCGTCTACATGATGGCGGCTTCCTGGATGCAGCAAGTTTGGCCCGTGTCAATGCTTCCTGCAGGGACAACGAGGTAGTGACCAGCAACAGAAAAGAGAAGCTCAAGGAAATTTTTCTTTCAGACATCTCACTTATGTGTGCTCAAAGCATAACTATGCACGCACCTATGTGCATTAAGGTTTGTTCAGATGCGTTTTCCATACATTGCCAGGCTGGGCGTTATATCGTCTGTAATCCCTGTGGTTGTGGTAATGTACTGGGACTGCCTTTAGCATTTTGCTTCATCATCTAAAATTCGTGTGAAACTCAATGCAACTGTTCCTCCCTAGTCTATCCCAGAAGTGTTGCGACCGTATTCCAGGGCTGGAGAGGACGTCCGTCATGCTGCTTTTCACAGGATTGTGGTCAGCACCTGCTCCAGTGCTGGCATGTTCCATAATATAGGAATAAAGTAAGACCCAGGCTGTTGAAGGGGTGGCGTTTAACCGTGGTAAATGTCCATCTTGAGTCTTTGTTCACTGTCTGTGGATTTGTTTTCTTCAGAGTGGGACATTTTACCCATGTGTTTCTGGATGAAGCTGGCCAAGCAACTGAGCCCGAGTCTCTGATCCCCATCGGCTTCGTCTCAGAGAGAGATGGACAGGTGTTAACTTGACTTGGACCTTTAAGTTCATCTTCCTGTGCTTTTGTCTTGTCCTTAAGAGAAACTAACATATATTTTTGTTCTAAATAAGATCTGGATTTGATTGAATAGTAGTTACTAAACCAGTTTTGCCTGTTTTTTTTTTTTTTTTTTTTTTTTTTTTTTTTTTTTTTTTGTTTGTTTGTTTTTTTTGTTTATTGGTTAACCTAATGTTGATACTGATGTTAACAGTATTTTGGAATATTTAAAGAAAAACAAAAAATGATTAACCTAATGGAGTGATAACTAACTGGGGCGGAGTTTTTATTTGTTCCTTCTTAGATAGTCCTGGCTGGAGACCCCTGCCAGCTGGGTCCAATAGTGAAGTCTAAGCTAGCCACCGCCTATGGCCTGGGGGTGTCTTTGTTGGAGAGGTTGATGGCAAACCCATTGTACTGCAAACATGATTGGGGCTATAACTCTAAACTGGTTAGTGCACTGAATTCAAAAGCTATGTTTACTCATATACAGGATAATTGACTATCGTTATTATCATTGGGTCTTGTTCTGTTTACTGCTGTTTTTGCTACGTGATATTTGCCATAATGAGCACAAACAGTGAAAATGTATTTAAACTTGTATTTCATTATGTGTGTGCACTGTTTACATGATCTAAAGCGTTTTAATTCCAATAGGTGACTAAGCTGATCTACAACTATCGCTCTCATGAGGCGCTGCTCACACTGCCCTCCAAGCTTTTCTACCAGGGGGAGCTGTGTTTTAAAGCTCAGAAGTCTGTTGTGGAGTCCCTCTGCCAGTGGAAAACCCTGCCTAAAAAAGGCTTCCCACTCCTATTCCATGGTGTCAGGGTAACAAATACTTCATAGAAATATATGTATCTGAGGACTAACGGATGTTATCGCTTGTCCTATTAAATGAGCCTGTTCAGGGTTGTAGATTGAGAATGAATCTGCACAGTGAACCAGTTTACAGCTGAAAGGTGTTATCCCTCCATCGTTTGATCAGGCCATCCCTTGAAACAAGGATTTTTCTTCCCGTGTTTATTTCAGTTTTTATTCTGCTCTAGGGCACAGAAATGAGAGAAGGCAAGAACCCATCATGGTTCAATCCAATGGAGGCTGTACAGGTCATGCTTTACTGCTGCCAACTGTCAAAGAAGCTTTACAACCCTGTGAATGCTTCTGACATTGGTATCATCGCCCCCTACAGGAAACAGGTACGACTGCACTGTCTTTTGTCATATTGTGTTGCTTTCTCTTTTGATCTGATTAGGATAACAAGATTGATTTAATAATTTGATATTTAACTCCAAGGTAGCTCTACGAGTTTTTAAACTTAAAGGTGGTAAGCTATATACATACAGTGGACCCTAAAGTGCTCTGTTCATATTGCACTCCAGTGTGAGAAAATTCGAGTGCTGCTGGGAAAGGTGGGCCTCTCTGACATCAAAGTGGGCTCGGTGGAGGAGTTCCAAGGACAAGAGTTTCTGGTCATCATCTTGTCAACGGTAGGCTAAAACAAACCGTGTGTAATAGGAGTGTCAGAGGGTACTTCAATCTAAATCAAATGTCCACAGATAGCTGATCAAACTATGTTTTATGCAACGTTGCGACTGGAACTGCACACTTAAAGTTAAGTTGAGTTTGGAGGAATCCAAGAAAAATATTTTTACCGCAATTTAGAAGATGTTATCCTAAAAAAAAAGATTGATTGTGTTTTAAAGACGCCACGTGGTCTATTAATGTAGTTTTTGTCTGATTTTATTGAAGCCTTCTCTGTTAGCTTTGGTCAACACAGGTGTTGCTGTGACAGAAGATTAATCCCAGCTGTTTTTCTGTCTTTTGCTTTTATTCTAATTATCTTTGGAGCTTATCTTTCAACCCCGGCAACACGGAATGATGAGCAAGCAAGATGTTTACATTTCAGGGAAATTTAAAGCAAGCAAAAAGAAATTTAAATTCCAAGCATAACAAAAAATGGACTTAAATCAGTTTTAAATCTTGTAATCGTAAGAAATCCATCTACATTTTTGATGGTAAATCATTACAGTACTTTTTATGTACAGGATGTCAAAAAAGGTGATGCTGTGTTTTGTCTTGCTGTTTTCCATTTAAAGCCTGAACTGTAGCACTTTACCAAGAGCTTAAACATTTGAAGTGGAAACTAAGAAAACGTACCAATTTTTATATACGGTATCCCGTAGGTTGCAGCTTTTTCTTTTAAGGAGCAAATTACTGCTAATAATAACTATACATTCATTTTTTGTCTTCAATGATGTGTGAGAATTTTTAATAAAAATGGATAGATAGAATCAATCAATCTTTATTTATATAGCGCATTTCATACCACAGGCAACTCAATGTGCCCATACAAAAAAAATCTATTGCAATAGTGACAACATATTTTTATTTATTTCCATTGAAAGGGAAAAGAAAAATTGATGCAGAAAAATCAATAAGCCCTTTCAAAGTTTATCCCCTCCCACTGGAATGAATAAATTTAATCCTTTCATGATACAGGTACGATCTAACGAATCAGTGCAGAGTGATGATTTGCAGAGTTTGCTTGGCTTTCTGTCCAACCCGAAACGCTTCAATGTGGCCGTCACTCGTCCCAAAGCTTTGCTCCTAATTGTTGGAAACCCTCACATTCTGATCAGGGTGAGTTATTACTTTTTTTTTGTATTCATTTGGTGTGCGATACGTTGTATCAAGCCAATTAAGCACTCCTTTCCTTTCCAGGATCAGTGCTTCAGGGCTTTACTGCAGTACTGTTTCATCAATGGGGCGTATGTGGGCTGTGACCCCCCTCCTTCCCTAAGACACTCTCAGATGTATGTACACTTAACAGCCTTCAAAGACTTTAATCATAATGTATATTTCTGATTTTCAGTATGATTAGGTCTCGTAATACAAAGCACGCCTAACCATGTCGCAGAACAACAGCAGTTCTGAGAACTAGTTTCAGTCACATTTGATGACTCCGACTCATCAGGCTATGAATAGAATAGCATTTAGACTACAAATGGGTTTAGGTTTGTGTGAGGTCAAATTAATGTTTTTCTTTTCTTTTTTTTCCCCCACAGAGCTACAGCGGAGCAAAGGAGTGCTTAAGCCACATATGACATCAACAGTGGTGTACATGGACCTAACAGTCTTGCCTTATAACATTTATTTCTTGTTCCCTTTTTTTTCTTGTTCTCTTCATGTTTCCTTGGCTTGTCTCTGTATTGATTGTTGTCAAAGTTAGCTGTGCCTCCTAATTGCTTTATTTTTTGTAAGAGGCAAATACACTTCCGCGGGGGTTAGAAATAAAGATGACGCTTGTGTACGCTGCACATTACTCTGATTTCCTGTCTTTAATTAATTTATTTGCTTGACTGTGCATAAGATCACATATTATGGTTAAGTTATTGGGCATTGCGTCACAGCAGTCGAATTTTGTTCATGAACCCAGACTGCACAGTGGTGATATTTGTGTATGATGACTTAAACAGCATTGAGATGATGTATTTACATTTACTTACAAGGAATTTTGAAGTGCTCTTCTTTCAGCTCTTTGTTGAGTGAGACAAACTAAATGCAAGACAACATTTTTCACTTTTATTATGTTGAGTGCACTAGCCTCTGCAGATGTTTGTCGTCTGCTCACGTCGGCGTGGCAGCGTCTGCCCGTAAGGTTCGGAGACTGGATGTGACAATTGAGTGCTATTGACAGTCTGTGCAGGGACTGTCAGTCCTGCTGGAGCCCAGCAGGATGGTGAGGGGGAAGGTGTATGGGGTAGGGGTAAGGAAAAGAAGGCAAATGGGGGTTCAGCGTCTTAAGTTAATGAGTCTCCTACATACAAGGGGAGACGGCTTTTATCTGAGTTTGTTCTGCTGTTAGAGACTAGCTCAGACATCCAGTCTTCCTCCTTTGCTTCTCAAACACGCCTCTGTCTTTGATGTATGTCTCAAGTGCTTGATCTACTGTCCTACTCTGCATTTGATGAATGCACCATGGAGGGAAGAAACACTGGATTGTAACAGTAAGATGCTGTTAGACCAAACTTTGAGCATTATGCTCCCAAGCTTGCTTTTGAAGTTTGGAGACTTGAGCTGGTACAGGTTGTCCAGTGCTGTGTTGTGCAGTTGATCAGGTTTACTTTCTGCTAATAAGTTGTCTCTGCTACTCAGGAGAATTCCCCATTTACTAATTGGGCTCAGCGGTAGTAAACAGATAAAATGGTTTGTGTTCGATTTTCCACTCCCCACAGATTAAGGCTACGGCTACACGAAAACGAAACGAGGTTTTTTTTTAAAACGGGTACGAAAATTCTTGCGACCACACGGAAACGCGCTGCTGTCCAGACGAAAACGGATGAAAACGATGAAACGATGCAGTACACACGCCACTGTGTCACGCCACGCTGTGAGACAATAGAGAAGTGTTAAAATTGGCTCACAGCGTCAACGTGTGACTGACGCAAAAACGTTTTAGCTGTAACAATGGAAATGAAACGAGGCCGTTTTCAAACTTTCCCACTCTGGAACCCGTTTTCAAAAACTATCGTTTTGGGGTAGTGGGAACGCCGGCTCCGTGTGGCCGCGACAGCGAAACGATAAGAAAAAGTATCGTTTACAGTGAAAAACGTTTTCGTGTAGCCGCAGCCTAAATGATAGTTTTTTTCCAAGACAGTGTGGCACAATGGTCCTGCCACCAGAGGTGTCAAGTAACGAAGTACAAATACTTCGTTACTGTACTTAAGTACACTTTTTAGGTATCTGTACTTTACTCCATTACTTATTTTTCTGCCCACTTCTGACTTCTACTCATTACATTTTCACACAAGTATCTGTACTTTCTATTCATTACATTTTCAAAACAAACAGCCTCGTTACTCTTGGCTTCAGTTTAATGTTTATGTATTTCACGTCATGTGCGCCATCCAATACAGATCAGTGGCGCCATCCACACCTAGTGAGAACGAGTGTAATAGGATGAATCATATAACGCAAACACTAATCGGTTGGGCTATTCGTCAAATTTGTGCTGACACACAAGGAAATCGTCATTCGTCAGAAGCAAGCAGGTGTTCTAGAAACCGCAAACGCAAAGCTGCACGAAGTGCGTGCCACGCCACAATGTCGGATTCAGAAAAAGATGGCGAAATGTCTGAAAGGTCGGACACAGGCCAGAGCGTATCGGGAGATGGAGATGGAGACCAACAAGACCTTCCTTATCCTTAACCCTAACTCATAGAATTTTTCGAAATAGTCGGATGCAAAAATGACTCGTGGAAAATGCAATGCAAACTCTGCTCACCCAAGACCCAGGTGTAGAATTAATCAGTTTTCAAATTAAGCTTGCAATTCATAGTGGCATCTACCTTTTTGTGTAGATGCCACTAAAAAAATTTTTTTAATTTTTTTATTTAAAGGTTACTTTATACTTTTATACTTTAAGTAGGTTTTGGAGCGCATACTTTTTCACTTTTACTTGAGTAAAGAGGTCAAGTTGATACTTCAACTTTTACCAGAGTGTTTTTAAACTGCAGTATCTATACTTCTGCTTAAGTAACAAATGTGTGTACTTTTGACACCACTGCCTGCCACCGACCGAAATACACCGTATGAAAGGACTCCTGTTTACAAGGATGGAGGTAAAGATAAGCCAATGGACAGGACATACCAGATGCTCAGAGCAAGCAGTGGTATAGATGTAATGATTTTCATGATAAGATCTTATTTTGCATTTTCTTTGCGTTTGACCACGCTTTTGGTCGATTCTTTAGTTTTAGTGTAGGACGTACTTGGTAAAAGACTTAAAGTTTTGAGTAATGCCTAAACAAGGTATAGGTGAACTTCTTAACATGCTCTAAATGTTTAAAGGCTTCCAGAAGTTAAGACTGCAAAAAAGACCTTAAAAAACATTTGATGACACCAAGGATGTCAGAATTTGATCTTAAATCTCGTCATGCTGCCCCCTCTGTGCTAAAGAGGAGGAGGAGGGGGGACCATCTGTCTTTTCATCAGTGAAAGTACCAGCGATGTTGTGTGGGGATATTAGTGCATCTAATATGGGTAATATGCACATGAGTGATGGCACCATTAATGATGAGTAATACATGTATTTGAGCAACATGTGCCTTGGCTATTTCTGTAAAATGATTCCAAGCTCCAAAAAAAAAAAAAATACTCTGACCTCAACAGATCTGCCTGCAATCCAGACCCGTCACCCATTTGGTGCATTGATGCAAAAATGTAGCAAAGGAATGCTTGAACTATTGAGCAGCTGAAATCATTGATAAAAAATGAACAGGAAAACCTTCTCACTCAAACTGCAGTTATCTCCTCACGTGCAAGTGCTTTTGTCAGATTCAACAGTTGTTTTTTCACTATTTCTGATAAAGTGGATTTTCCTTTTTAACAGCTTTCACTTCAACTTCTGACAGTGTAGAATGACTTTGTACAAATGCAGTGATTCGTGATGTGGTACCAGGTGGTCTAAAAACAGATTTGCAGTGCTTTTTTTTGCCCCCCCCCCCCCCAAAAAAGTTGGTATTTTTACTCTTCTGTGAGTTGGAACAGGACATTGTGTATTAAAACGGTTCATTTTGATAACTTTGAATCTCTCACGAGAATTTTAGCCATGCAACAGTGTTGGATAATTATTTGGACAGAATTGTCTCGTCCTTTTTGACAGACAGGTGCTCAACCATTCAGCTCAACCCACAATCATCTTCTCATTTACTGAGGTCTGGGTTGGCAACACATTACCAAGACAGACACACTGTCTACAGGGCAGCCATTAGGCCCAACAACAGACCCCTGCTGAGCTCCTGGCAGGGGGAGCTTATTAAATGTGTGGATCTATTGTTCTCCCAAATTAGTCTGTGACTTTAATTGCCCAGTTAGTCCCCTCTTATGGGCTGTACTCGTCTACCCGATCTGGAACCAGCCTCCACTCATCAGATCAGGCTGAACAATTTGAAAAAGCTCTGGTTGCATGTACATTGTCCTCGCTGCAGACAGTGCTGGTATACAGCCACATAAACGGGAGTAGGGCCAATCAGAATGGACTTTACTTTGGTCTCTCTGAGGCCACATGACTCCGAAACAGGCTGGTTGCTGTAGAGTTCTCTGATTTGAGAGTAAAAGCCCTGGAGGCATCAGCCGCAGATACACATCTCAATCTGGAGACAGACGACATCCAAACAAATATGTTGTAATGTAATGTAGTTATGTTGTTAAATACACGAGGAGGAGACAAATGAGTGTTTATATCTCTTGCATATGATCTTGGCATTTTACTGCTAAGTCTACCTGACAGCAGATGCTGCATTTTAGCCGGATATTTATTGCAAAGATCAATTTTAAATTAAATGCAATTCTGACTTTAATACATGTATAATTATGTGGATTTTCATAAAGCTTTACACTTTACATGCGTTTTTTTGCTTTAGCCTTCAGCATAAAAACGGATAAGCAGAGGTCTTGGGCTGAGATTGCGCTTTGCTAATGAGACACTGTCAACATTTTCTTGATCAAACTTCAAAGTACATGTGAGATATATGTTGTATAGGTGAAACGCCACAAGTTCTCTTTCTTCAGGTTTTCACATTTTCGTATCACTTCTGACTTTTATGAGTAAATGAATCAGACCGGACTTCTCTCAGTGAAGGCTGGGTTGTGATTGCCATTGTCCCCCTCCCTGCCCCCTAGCCCACACACCCTCCATCTGCTTTCCGCCCCCTCTCTGTCTGCAGTGATCACAAAACAAGCCGTTGTCTCCAAACACATCGTCTCTACGTCTTTTGATAGGTTGTTGATAACAGACTTACAGACTGATGGGGCTGGCTGACCTTGCTGTATTTAAGAAAGCTGCATCGGAGGCAGTGCCATTAGAGGACAGCAGAGACTGACATCCTCAGAGAAAGCTCATCCACTCACCTTGTTTACTCCCTGGACTTGCGAGCCTTACAGATATGGCTGCTCTCTTCGCTGTAGCGGTCTTAGCTCTGGCATCTCCTCTACTGGCATTCGACATGGGTCAGTCCACTCGTTGTGTTGCTATACCCAACCAGATGAAGGTCTGCAAAGATGTTGGATACTCAGAGATGCGGCTGCCCAACTTTTTGGGCCACAGTAACCTGGAAGGTGAGGTGGTGCCAAGTTCGGAGGATTGGAGGCCCCTATTGCAGACAGGCTGCCACCCTCAAGCCCAGGCCTTTCTTTGCTCCATCATTGCCCCCGTCTGTCTTGACACGTAAGTAGATACTTTTCTTATTTTCGTTGTTTATTCCCTCTGAAAGGGTTACCCCTTCAAGGATTTGTAAAACACAGACTTTCTCTTTTGAACTTCTTCTTGATACCAAATCCAATCAACTGTGAAATTTTTTTTGTTTCCTCAGTTTTATTCAGCCCTGCCGTAGCCTGTGTGTGGCAGTGAGGGACAGCTGTGCTCCAGTGCTCGCCTGTCAGGGGCATCCATGGCCTGAGGCCCTTGACTGTGACCGCTTCCCTGCTGAGGAAGACGTGTGTCTGACTCCACTTGCAAAATTTAGCCACTTTGCCAAAGGTAATGATCCTTGACTGATTGTTTGCCATTCAAATAGAAGAACACGCAATCATGGGCTTGTTTTTTTTTTTTTTTGTCTTCTTATAATTATTATAATTTCCCTTTTGATTAAATCATGTTCTTTTTTTAAATTGCAGGCTTACCCCAACCTGCTTGCCAAATGTGTCCTTCTGTTGAAGATACCCCTGCAGTGAAAACAGTCCTGAGTGCATTTTGCCATAATGACTTCGGTATGTTTTCAAATGAATAAACCTCTGTTATACAGTCCTGTTTTATGTCATAAATCCGTTTTCCAATTCTTAATTTTCTTCTTTTTTCTCCACAGCTGTGACCGCCAAAATTCATCGTCATCGCCATCCCTCAGGAGAGCCAGAATTTCAGGTTGAGGGCAGGGTTGAGTTTATACATCAGGGACCTCTGATGCCTTATGACACCAAGCATCTTCTCCAGCAGTGGCTCCTCATCAACCTGAGATGTGCCGGTGCCATAGTGCGCCCAGGTCGCTCGCAGCTTTACGTGTTGACCGGCTCCGTTCAGCCCGACGGCAGTGTTGCTCTCACTCGCCTCTTCCCCTGGCACAAAAAGGACGCAGGCATTGCACTGGCCACTCGCAAGTGGAAGCACTACAGATGTTAAGAGCGCAATCAAAAAGTGGAGCCCAACATCTGTTTGGAAGTGTAGAATAATTTAAAAATGGACAGAAGTGTTTTTTTTTTTTTTAGTAACAGATTTTAAGTGGCATTTCAAAAAGGAGACAAACCCAAACCACTACCTGTTGCTTTCTCCATCTCACTGTCCCATTTCTGCTTTCTAAGCAGGCTATAATATCATGCACTCAAACTTGTAAATAGTATTATTAAATCTAGATTTATATATTTTATTTTCTCTAAGGATAATGGCGTATTTATGGCATCCTTTTTGTGTGTTTTTGTAGAATAGATGTCAATAAAATATTCATCTTATAAAGCCACTTTTCTCATTGTGATGTTTAACATTCTTCATAATCCTGCTTCTTAATCTCATATATGATGCACATGTCATTAACACACTGAAATTCCTTGTAAAGTAAAGGGAATGGGCAGTCGGGAGGCTTTTAACCTGTTGCCCTAAGTGCAGACCCCTTCCATCACCACCAGGAGGCAGACTAAAAGGAAACCATAGCACTGATGTTGAGCTGCAGTACCATTTCAAGCGACAAAGTGTTCAGAAACGGTGTATTACGCAATGTAGACGTAAACCGTGCATTTGTTTGCCTTCTTTGCCTGCAAAGTGGCTCTGCATACGATGCCCATTTGTTGAGTATGACTCACGACTATATTCACAGCAGAAGGCCAGTACAAGGTAGCACTAATGAGAAGATAAATCACCCACTTTACATGTGAAAAGCCTCGTTCTCAATACCAAGCTGAAAAGACCAAGCTGGGGTTGCTGAACAATGAGCTTGTCCCATACTTTTTTTCTATGTACTATTCAGTTTCACGTTGTACTTTTCACGGATAATGGTCTGTCTTACAAATTAGAATAAGTGAATGCTTGATTATTATTAGTTGAGCACTAATGATCTCAAATATACGAGTGTGTTTTCCCTTTGGGGGTAGTTGAATACCAGTGACGTCTCATTGTTACTCCATGTCGTGTGATGCCACTGTTTCACAGTTTAATGTGATTCCATAAAAGTAGTCTGTTGTTTTCATCTCAGTTTAGTGTCACTTTTAAGAGTTGGCTTGCTTGTTCAAGTCAAGATTTTATTACAAAGAAATGTTTGACTTTAATATTCTTTTTTTTTAATTATTAACATTTGGGAGATATTTGTCAGAGGAAAGATACTCGATGCAAACAACACTGTAATGGCTGTTTACTGTAAAATAGGCACATCGCTCTCCACAATGACTTTAATCGGATCTCATCTGGTGGTTACATTATTTGACAAATAGAATCTTCTGGCAGTTACAAAAAATAGGAGGAAATTGATTTAAATACTGACCTGGAAGTTTAAACCTAATGCAACAAAAGTAGATGCACCTTCTATCACCTTTTATTAACCTAAATCCCCTCAAACAGCTTAAACCTGGTCTATTTATCAGTTTTGGGCCTTGGGTTGTATGTCTCTAAATTTTCGTCATGGCTCCACGTGGAAAAGAATATACAGAGGACTTGGAAATCACAATTGAGACTTTTAGGGAGATGGCAAAAGGTTTTAGGAAGATCAATGGCTAACAAAAATGAGTAAATATAGATAAATAAATAAAAAAAAGAGTTTCAGTAGTAATCTTATGGTACTGAAGAAGCCGTTGTCCCACAGAGTAGCGGTGTCTGTCCTCTTAGACTGATGTCGGGGTGAAGAGTGCCACTTGCACAATCAATAGCTTTGAAAAACAGCCAGGCTAGGTTTAGGTGTAGAGTCTCTGACAACTCAAAACAGTCAGAAGGTCAATGCATAAAAGCAACTTTTATGGAGGACGTAGTAAAAAATAAATCTTTTTCTTGCCCTTTGGCTAAAAATAGAATACTGGGAGTGGGGTTTTTTTTGGTCTGTTGAAACCAAGTTAAATTAGTACAGCTCAGATGGAATCTAGCAGGTTCTGCTTATATCTGTACAAGACTACTATTGTGAACGTCCAAGTCCTTACTGAGAAGGTGCAACGGGGCTGCAGAAGTGGGAAAAGGGTATTTGGGGGATGAGATGAGACGAAATACTGACTAGATAAATTCCTAAAATCTCTTTTACCTTGGTAAAAGACGAATGTTTAGATTGATACTGATCCAAAACTCACCAATAAAACCACTAGAGGTTCTGAGGAGGAAACGGAGACAACTATGACAAGTATGCTGCTTTACTTTATACAACAGAGCACCTTTTGGGGGTAGGTTTAAGAGAAAAGCATAGCACAACCCCTCCAGCAAAACGCAGCTGGAGTCTGAGTCAGTCATGAAAAATAAGAATGGGATTTCAATCTCTGAAAGGTGCACTGATCTTTGATGCATTTAGTTAATACTTTTAATATGTTTGATATTCTTAGCCTAAGCTCTTAGTTTTGAATGTTTCTTAAGAGGAATTGCCCTGTGTTCAACTGAGCAGTAATGCAGTTATTGGGAGCTGATACAATTTTGAATCATTTCACATAAAAGTAATGATATACAGCAAAATGCTGGAAACATGTTACAACCAGTCAATTGGCAGCAGGTCAGTTAAATGATTAAGCATCAAAGGAGTACCTTAGAGAAGCAGAGTCTCTCATAAGTAAAGATGGCCAAAGCTAATTCAAAATGGACTGAGGCAAGACTGTACTGTGGTCAGGTGTATCAAAATTAAATTCTATTTGTAAATTGTGGATGCTGTATACTCTGGACTAAAGAGGAGAAGGTCCATTCCACTTGTTGGCACCAATCAGTTCAAAAACTGTTGTTAAAAGGAGAGGGAATGCTCCACAGTGTTAAACATGACCCATGTACCTACTTTTTTTTAGTTGTTGCTGCCATAAGATTTAAGATGAGAAAAACATTTTTGTTTGATTAAAAAATAACATTTCTCACTTTTAATGTCCAATATTTTTCTCCGTTGTGACAAAAATGATTTATTTATTCATTAACTTTTCAAATACTTGGATCCTGTTTTTATTCACATTTTACACAGCATCCCAAGCTCTTTGAAATTAGTGTTGTGTTTCATTTAACTACAAGTAATATGGCCTATTTAGACTCAGAGCCAAACTCAACAAATCTGTGTGATTAATTTAGTATTTTATTTTTATTTTTTAGTACACTGATTTTAATACTTTAAAGGAGAAAAGTGTCGGTCCACAGTGTCTCATTCCTTTTCCGCCTGAGTTATTTTTGTCTGCTCTTGGCTAAGCAGCTAAATAGGCGACACATATGACGCACAGAGAAAAGTCCAATTTGTTTTCCCTCTACACACCAATTTGTTTCATCAGCAGCACCATAAATGTACATGTTAGCCTCTGCAAGACGAACTTTGGTGGCAAGAGAGCTCTGCTCAACATCTCCACTACAGCAAAGGGAACATGGGAAAAGGTAAGATTGCTCTACTAATGCAAAACTAAAAAGTAAATTCAAGACTTTTAGTGACCTAAGTTGTTTTTTTTCCCTTTCAGTTTGGTTTGCCTTTCTTGCACTGGTGTTTCTGCCCTTTTCCATGAGAGCTCGGACCGTTCCGATCTGTCCCGATGGGCAGGCTGGATGCCACGGCCCTTCCCTGGCAGATGTCTTTGACAGGGTCATACAACAGTCTTCAAGAATGCACGGCATCTCCAGTGATTTGCACTCTGAATTTGTGAGTTTTTTTCATTCTTGACACTGATCATCCATCACTTTTCAACAGCACTTTGTTAGACATTCATCCTCATCAATCACACTTGTTTGAGCTGACTATTTTTCACTGTGTGGTATGTGTTTCTGTCTCCACAGGAGAATTTTTTCTTTCCTAGTAAGAACGTTATAGGAAAACGGAGGTGCCACACATATGGTATAATTACACCAGATGACAAAGAGAATGCACAAAGACTCGGAGTGAGTGCTCATGCTCTTAATATGCTTATGGCTTTGCATGCACACATGTAGTCTTTCTGTATTTTGTAAGAGATGATTTCAGGACAATACTTGCATGGTGCCTGGAATTACTTCCCATTTGGCAAAAATTCTTTAAGCATGTCTCTCTCATACAGCCAGAAGAACTGACTGAGGTGATTCTAAGGCTGCTGGTGGCCTGGAGTGACCCCTTGTTAGAGCTGCACTGGAACACGTCTCAGGATCAGAATCAAGATTTCAACCACCAGAGCTACAACAAGGCTCTGGAAATCACAGATATGGTCCACGAACTGAGGAATGGAGTCGAGAAAATGGCTGAGAGGGTAAAGATTTCAAGTTACTGATCTTGTAGATTATTCTTTTTTTTTTGTTTCTGATGTATCGTTTTATTTCTGTATAATAAAAAGAAAAAGAGTTGCATTGCATGTAATGTGTGTGGCTGTTTGTAATGTCTCACACTCCAGTTTTAATTTACTACTTTGTATTCAGTGGAAATATTAGTCTTTCTTTTTCTTTTTTTTTTGTATGTTGATAGAGAGTAATGGCCAGTCATCTGTACACATCTATCCTCATTATGCACTTCTTGAAGGAATTAATTCTTTGACTTTGATCCTGTTCACCACAGATGAATTTAGAAGGAGTGCTTAGCAACACCGTGGGTTACATCTCTCCAGACAGTTTGGTCCCCTCCTCTGTCTTTTCATTTTATACACAAGAAGAACTCAACCCTGTGGACCAACATGACCTGCTCTACTGCTTCCGCAGAGACTCCAGCAAGGTCCAAAATTATCTCCGCATCCTGAAATGCTCCACTCTTCCTGAACTGGACTGTTGACAGTGATAGCAAAGTATAGTGTGGTTAAAATTTGGATTAAAAAAACAAAATGAAATTGTTTGTTTTTTATTTGCTTATAACTACATTTTAAGTTCCTGCATCATGTGCTTATCTCTAATGCATTTAATGTGTGCATTCACTGTGGAGGATTGTGCGTGCCTCTTGCAGAATTACTGTGATGGATAATTCAACTTTTTTGCTTTGGGTCATTGAGCACAAACAGTTCCAAACAAATGAAAATAAATCTAGTCTCTATTATTGTTTTGGGGCTTCCTTCTCTGAATATATCTATAGAACTGGCGTGATATACAGTAAAGAGTTCATTAACGCCTTTGCTACAGTCTTCAGCTAGAATAAGCAATGTGAAAATTGTGATTTAGTGAATCACTTTATTTACAGTTGATCTATGCTTTCAAGTTGGAAGAAAAAAATATTTACAACATATACCGATTCAAATGTGACTTCAAAAAGAGTTTGAAATATTTTTTAGAACAGTGTTAGTGTAAAGCTTAACCAAAACACGCAACATATAGAGTATATATATATTCGTATATATATATACGAATTTCACACGCAAATGCAGTAAGTGTAATGACTCATTTTGGCCTTTAAGTGATTGCAATTACAATCGAAGTGTGGGCATCTTTCTTGGAAAGTTTTGACAGTGAAATAACCATGAAATTGCTTAATGAAGTCAGTGAAATCCTAATTACTTATTAATCAGTTGAATCTAAGTACATTTATGACAATGAAACAAAACGGGACATGCACAGAAAGAATATTTAGTATTATCACTGTTAGTCCACACAGACGACAGATTTCTAAAACCCTCCCGGAGCTGTAGTCTTTGTGGTAGGTTTTACGATTGTGCGAAAGTCATTGGTTTGGCGTCATCTCGTCAGTGCCTCGTTTGTGTCCGTGATACTCTTCTGCGGTAGTGAGCTCTCTGCTTTTGCATGAGCATGATTATGTGACGGTTCCTCGTCTTGAGAAAGACCTCTGGCCATTAGCTCATCCATTGGTGAGCGGACGTTATGAACCTCCTTCTCCTTGCAGTTTCTCCACTTCATGCGGCGGTTCTGGAACCAGATCTTCACCTAAATCAGCAAGAGAGGGTAAAAGCATTTAGTTTACTCCACTTGTTTTTCAACCCAATATTATGATAGAACATATGATAACCCCTCTCATTACTATAAAAAAAAAAACTTTCCAAAGTTGTACAAACACACTCAGCTGTGGGAGTTAAATTAGCTACTGCAAACAGACGCAAACTGGTCTAGAAGCTCTGCCCAAGCTCCACAGTTTCTGACCACATGAGAACACAAAACTAATGACACCAAATATTAACAACTAGGGATAGCGTGAATATTCCCCAGCCCACTTCCCCATAAAATCTGCTCTAATTCACTTCATTTTTAGTTTATTTTGTCAGACGGCTGAACGCGTCAGAAAGTGTTGCTGAAAATCAGCCATGTCAGCCTCATGGTCATCGAAAGCATTTCCAGGCTGTCGTGATCTAAAAAAATCCTGATTCGGTATCCACAATGCCAATTAAAAAAATATCACAATTCAAGTAACTTAAATATTACGTTTGTGCAGTGATTCCGGCTACATTTACATGACTGAATGAGGAGTTGCAGAATGTAATGAATCATTTTCCGAGCAGTTCACTTTGTTGGGCATTCTACTTCCCCTCCTGTGCTTGTAAACTGGGACAAAGATGAGGAGCCCAATTTACTGAATGAGTAGAGGTAACTAGCTTGACTTAATTGTCCATGTAAACCTAAGGTTGATTTCTCTCTGGGGACTCCCCTGCAAAACACCATGAGTTGGAATGATTTCTCACTTTTCAGTTTTCTTCAACTTGTGAATTTATAGGGTTAGAAGTTATGGGAATATATACATTATATGGTTAGGGCTACTGTTAAAAAGAAATAGTTATATCTAGAAAAATGTAAATTGTTAGGTCGTTCACATTTCACTTTTCTTGGATCCAGCCATGCCACATGAACACTGACCTGCAAAAGAACCTATGGATTGTTCGCCATCTCACAACTTACAACCTTATATTGTGACTCTCCTACTTTAAGGAGATGTGGACAAACTTACTTATTTGATATTTTCTCATGAGATTCAGCTGCATTTTTAGCTATGCAAGTAACAAAGCTGATAGCTTAGTACTTTCGATCAGACTGAAGTGTATGGCTACATGGACTGCCATCAGCTTTTGTTTATCAGAAGGTGCCTGAATAAAGTGACTGAGACTGTCCTCCTTCCAAATATGACTTCATGGGCCGTTTGCCAATGCAACCACTGTGACCTTTAGTGGTCACGAGAGCAGCTGCATGTACATTGTCAAAATAGTGTCAATGAAAACGAGTCGTAATTTTAAAAGAATGTATTTAGCCCCAACCATGGATATCTGATTTCCAACCTCAACTAAATGATCTTAATGATTACTTTACAGGACGACATTATGGCCTGTACTTCAGGGCGTGAACAAACAACCTATCAGGTTGTTTTGATTGGAAAACTCGTTGTACTGTGTATCAGTATACTTATTATCTTTTTATTTTACTTTCCATTTTTGCAATAATGAGGGTCACATCAGAGATGCTAATTATCAGATATGAGCTCAATAATTCAACTTGGAAAAGGTAAACAGGTGTAATGTCACCATTTTGTGAGCTTCAACATGGGTGTGAAGACAAATTAGCCATTTAAGCACATTAGCTCAGAGTTCCTCTCATTGTCCTGCTGTCTAAAGTGTTAATATTGACAACCATGTCTGTTAACACTGCTCAATGTGTCGCATAGAAGGGCATTCCGTTTGTCGCTGAATTATTCCATCCATCCATCCATTATCTTCCGCTGGTCCGGGGATCGGGTCGCGGGGGCAGCAGCTTGAGCAAAGAGACCCAGACGTCCCTGTCCCCGGCCACTTCCTCCAGCTCTTCTGGGGGGACCCCGAGGCGTTCCCAGGCCAGCCGAGAGACATAGTCTCTCCAACGTGTCCTGGGTCTTCCCCGGGGCCTCCTCCCAGTGGGACGGGCCCGGAACACCTCACCGGGGAGGCGTCCAGGAGGCATTCTCACCAGATGCCCGAGCCACCTCATCTGACTCCTCTCGATGCGGAGGAGCAGCGGTTCTACTCCGAGCCCCTCCCGGATGACCGAGCTTCTCACCCTATCTCTAAGGGAGAGCCCAGACACCCTGCGGAGGAAACTCATTTCGGCCGCTTGTATTCGCGATCTCGTTCTTTCGGTCACTACCCACAGCTCGTGACCATAGGTGAGGGTAGGAACATAGATTGACCGGTAAATCGAGAGCTTCGCCTTCTGGCTCAGCTCCTTCTTCACCACGACGGGCCGGTGCAGAGCCCGCATCACTGCAGACGCCGCACCAATCCGTCTGTCAATCTCCTGTTCCATTCGTCCCTCACTCGTGAACAAGACCCCGAGATACTTGAACTCCTCCACTTGGGGAAGGATCTCATTCCCGACCCGAAGAGAGCATTCCACCCTTTTCCGGCCGAGGACCATGGTCTCAGATTTGGAGGTGCTGATGGTCATCCCAGCCGCTTCACACTCGGCTGCGAACCGCTCCAGTGAGAGCTGAAGGTCACGGCCTGACGACGCCAACAGAACCAAATCGTCCGCAAAAAGTAGAGACCCGATTCTGAGGTCGCCAAACCGGACCCCCTCAACGCCCTGGCTGCGCCTAGAAATTCTGTCCATAAAAATTATGAACAGAATCGGTGACAAAGGGCAGCCCTGACGGAGTCCAACCCCCACAGGAAACATGTCCGACTTACTGCCGGCAATGCGGACCAAACTCTGACACCGGTCATACAGGGACCGAACAGCCCAGATCAAGGAGTCCGGCACTCCATACTCCCGGAGCACCCCCCACAAGAGTCCCCGAGGGACACGGTCGAACGCCTTCTCCAAGTCCACAAAACACATGAAGACCGGTTGGGCGAACTCCCATGCTCCCTCCAGGATCCTGCGGAGGGTATAGAGCTGGTCCACTGTTCCACGGCCAGGACGAAAACCACACTGCACCTCCTGAATCCGAGATTCGACTATCCGGCGGATCCTCCTCTCCAGTACCCCCGAAAAGACCTTACCAGGGAGGCTGAGGAGTGTGATCCCCCTATAGTTGGAACACACCCTCCGGTCCCCCTTTTTAAAGAGGGGGACCACCACCCCGATCTGCCAGTCCAGAGGCACTGCCCCCGATGTCCACGCGATGCTGCAGAGGCGTGTCAACCAAGACAGCCCCACAACATCCAGAGCCTTGAGGAACTCAGGACGGACCTCATCCACCCCCGGGGCCTTGCCACCGAGGAGTTTTTTGACCACCTCGGCAACCTCAGCCCCAGAAATGGGAGGTCCCACGTCCGAGCTCCCCAACTCTGCTTCCTCATCGGAAGGCGTGTCGGTAGGATTGAGGAGGCCCTCGAAGCACTCCCCCCACCGACTCACAACGTCCCTAGTTGAAGTCAGCAGAGCCCCGCTCTGCTGACTTCAATAATATATTATTATTTTATTATTATTATTATTATTTTATTTATATATTTATTATTATTATTATTTTTTAAATATTTCTTTAGGGCTTTTTATGCCTTTAATGATAGGCCAGTTGGAGAGAGACAGGAAGCAGGGGGCAGAGAGAGGGGGAAGACACGCAGCAAAGGGCCGTCCGGTGCGGGACCCAAACCGGGGCCCGCTGCAGCCTCTGCACATGGGGCGGCCTCTGTACCCACTACGCCACCGACCGCCCCTGTTGCTGAATTTTTTAACATTGTTTGCGGCTATTTTCATTATCGCTGTAAAGTATCCTAATATCGTTGACTGGTATTTATAAATCTGGCTTGAAACATCCATCCATCCATTTTCTATACCGCTGAATCCATCACTCAGGTCACGGGGGGGGCTGGAGCCTATCCCAGCAGTCAATGGGCGAGAGGCGGGGTACACCCTGGACAGGCCATCAGTCCATCACAGGGCCACATAGAGACAAACGAGACAAACAACCATGCACGCTCACACTCACTCCTAAGGACAATTTAGAGATGCCAATTAACCTAACATGCATGTTTTTGGACAGTGGGAAGAAGCCGGAGTACCCGGAGAGAACCCACGCATACACGGGGAGAACATGCAAACTCCACAGAGAAAGGCCCCAGCTGGGTGTTGAACCTGGAACCTTCTTGCTGTGAGGTGACGGTGCTAACCACCACACCACCGTGCAGCCCTGGCATGAAAGAGTGTGTAAAAATAATGTTTGGAAGCACCAGCCACTGTGATCTGAATTTTTTTAAAAGATAATCTGTCTCCCTGCACGATGTTCCTTTACAGTAATTCAGAATACACAAGAGCAAGGGTCAAACGTGTTGTAGGAGATGTTTGAAGTGACATAATGACGTGGCTCTGTGCTGCTTCTCAGACTCTGGAAAATCTTGGCTTGAACCAACTTAGAACTGGTTCTAGCACCAGCCCTGAATCGGCACTGAAACAGCTTTGGTTAAAAGGGGCTGTTTGAGACTCACAGCTTAAAAAAAACGAGGTGATGAAAAAGTAATTACCTGTGACTCCTTGAGACTGAGATCAGCTGCCAGTTTGTTCCTGTCTGTTTTGCTGATGTACTTCTGTCTCCGAAAGGTTCTCTCCAGCACCTTCCTTTGTTCTTCAGAGAACACAGCCCTCCTAAGGATCCCTCGACGTGACTTAGGACTTATGTTAGCAGACCACATTTGAACATTTGCTGCCTCTGGAAAATAAATAGAAAAAAATGTTGGGTGTTTTGCAGGTAATTGATTAGAACCATAAACATTGATAGAGTGTGCTAGGGTATATGCATACCAGTCAGGAAACTTTAGAGGTAGTGTTGAGATCAAATAATTAAATGAAATATTAATACACCATGTTAATTTACACAGATTATTGATTATTTTCATATATTTAGGTGCAGTATCTGATTGTACTGTGTTCAAAATCAGCATTAACACTTTACCAATCACTCAATCCCTTTTCAAATTGTTTTTCATCACATTCACTTTATAACTCCCTTTTTATTCCTCTCTTCATCTGTTTGTCCAATTTAACAAACTTGGGGTGACTAAAGTGAGGAGAATGCTGTTTCAACTGACAAAAAGGGAATTTGGTGACCTGTGAGGACCAATCCCACGCCGCTATACTCACAGGTGCATGCACAACAAAAGTCAAGTGGAGCAATTTATCTGATCCATTCAACATTGCCTTTTTAATCTGTACGACAAATCTGCACATAGACCACCTCCAGGGAGCACAAAACGGGATTGGACATGCTTCTCACTTCTCAATTGAAGCTCAATAGCTTTCACTTAAATAGCTGATTACCAGGTCATTCCTGGGCAACTTGTGTGTCTACCCTAGTAGGCCTACTATTGAGCCCAGTGGGACACCAACAATAGAGCTGTACAATGGAAATGCCATTACTCGATGGCTCAGTGGCCCAACACTAAATCTTTTCTCTTGCAGGTTTGAAGCCAGTTTGTATGTGAAGATGAGCTCGAAAAAGTCTATAAAAGTCACTTTCATTGAATGCTTTATGTCCTAGTCAAGGGGTCTCCAATGGGCAGGAATGAGAGTTGAAGGACAGGAGAAAGGAGGGGGGGTTGGTGAGCCAAGCTCTTTAGCCACACAATAGACAGGGGATGTTCCTTGTCCAGCCCTTTTCTGCAGAGAAATGGGTGAGTTTTTTGTGCTTAGTGGAGTTCATTGCTGTGGTGAAAAATTGCTGTGAGGTCGCGTGTGGATGGTGGAGTGAAAGTGCCAATTGGTCACGGCCAGCATTGGCATTGTTTTGTTGCCAGGCACTGTGGGAAAGTGTCAACCCACTAAGAAGACTCCGGGGACTCGTGGAATGAGGGCTTTCTGATTTGTGTTTTTTTCAACAACTCTTGACAGCCATCGTAGGTTGCTGCAACTAATAACTTCCAATTGCCGAGGGACAATGCCAAGAGAAGACAAATGCTTGACTTAATCAGTTCTGTGATATTCTATCAGTATCATATAGTTCTAGCGCTCTAACAAGTCCTAAATAACATGCAATGAATCATTTTAAGTACAAATTTACATTTTCCACAAGGAGAAAAAAATACCATTCAAAATGGGATTATACCTTTAATGAAGACTGTCACATTTCTTTTAACCTGAAAATTAAACTGCACACTCTGGAGTCCATAATCAAACTCATTAATGTGCTGAGGGAAAGCAAAGCTTTGAAACAATTTGTCTTACTCAGCAGTAAGATTTCACATCAAGTAGTTATTATCTTAAAATGACAGTAGACAAGATGTTTATTAGCTCTGCATATTTGCGCTGGTAAATGTGTGTATTTGCAAGTACAAAACAGGGGGCCTCCGGGACTCATAAAAGCTCTGCAATGGCACCCCTTTTCCCCATCCTAAACAGCCGTGAATGGTTATGAATAGAGCTGTGCAGAGTTGAACGGAGAATTAGCTCTTTGGCATTGCATCAGTAATTAGCTTAGGAGACCATGGAAGACCCTGTTGCTTATGCTTAGAGAGCAGCTGAGGCATTGCTGATGAGGCATAAAACACTCACTGGGGAAGACAGGGGGGGGGCTGGACCCACCGCAGCATGCCAGCAGATACTGCGGGCTCTGCAGGAAAACACTGCTCAGCACACCTGCAAACACAGATTGAGAAAGTCAAATAGAGTCCTTTGGTAAATGTCAGTGTGACATGTGTAATGTTGTCCCCGAAAAGTTGTAATGTTTTGTAGAATATGATTAAAATAGAGTGCAATTGTGTGCAACTTATTTAAAGTCTGCATATAACTGAGAATAGAACAGAAGACATATGAAACGAAGAAAATTTTGTATTTGCTTATCTATTTATTCATTCATTTGTTTGTTTATTGTCTTACTGAGATAAGCAAGACCTTCTTTAAAATTCATTGTATGCATGGCAGCATGTTGCCCCAAACCGTGTAGGCCTATGTATAATTCAGCATTCATGAATTTCTCATGCCATGTGCACTTATGCACTTGCATACCATCACAAACTTTTATACTGAGTGCTGACATCCAACTGGATGGTAACGTTCCTCTTTTGCACGGAGGACGTTTCGTCCATGAATTACAAAATTTCACAGTTTCCTCAGACCACAGGGCCGTTTTGCTCTTCTTCTCAATCTGTTTTTGAATGAGCTGAGAAACAGAAAAGGTTGCAATACTCTGGATCTTCTTCGCTTGTGCCACCACACAGTGACAGTGAGGGACCGAAGAGCACAGCCATTCAGTGCCATTTTCTGCAACAAGACCTCCAACTCAAACAGTCACAGAAGTCAGATAAGCACGGCACTTTCAAACATGGGCCTTTGTGGAACATGAGATCAAAACCAAAATACGTTCCATCACTAACACAACGACACTTTACTGAAACCCTTTTTTCACTTCCTGGTTGGATTTAGACAAAAACGTTACTTGGTTAGGGTTAGAAAGCAACAATGGTTCAGTGTAAACTCAATTCTTTTTACATCATGACCATCACCCCCATGGGTGGCATTTTGCCAGTTGCCATGGTTACATATAAACACAACATATTACAACCAAACGTTGTCACTTTCTCGTTGGCTTTAGAACATGACATCTCTTGGTTGGGGTTAAAATGAAAAACTACTTGAGTTTAGCTAGAAAACAACCATGGCATGGAATGAAAAAAAAGAAAAAAAGAAAAACAACATTCTTTTAACAATGCAACCACACCATCACGGATGCCAGTTTTACACTTCACGTTCTTTTGCTCTCACAACAGCAAGAGGTCACATATTCTCTGAAAGTAATTACCCGCCCGTATCTGCCTGCATGAACAAGCAGCACATGAGCAACTTTTGTTGAGGATAGTCTTCTTTTCTGCTTTGTGCCTTGGATTAATGTTTTTTTCTAGTTTCTTTGCACATTTGAATGATGTTAAGTATCATAGATGATGGTAGTTTCATTTATTTCACATTGAGAGAAATTTTTCTTACTCTGTTGAACTACTGGGCAACACAGGCTGATGAACTGGTCCCTATCTTTACTTGTGAAAAGGCTCTTTAAAGCCAATCAAGTTACTGTTGCCAAAAATCTTGACTTATTCCAGTCTTTTGTTGCTCTTGCTCCATTCTCTGTTGACTTGGTTGGTGGCATCAAGTAAAAAATTAGCATATATACATCAAATCAAATCAAATCAAATCAAATCAAATTTATTTGTATAGCACATTTCATGTACAAACAGTTCAAAGTGCTTTACATAAAATAAAAGCATTGCAGCAGGGAGTGCAAGAAGCATTAAAAATACATAAAATAATATAAAGAAACACAAATAAAATCATTTAAATGAATTTAAAATCAGGCAACAGTCTAGATAAGTTAAAAGATATTGAATGAGAGAGAAAATGAGAATGTACTCAATTTCAAAGTTATATAATTTAATGTTTTTATGGTACTGTTTTTGGTTAAATATAGGAGTTTAGTTTAATAGCTGGTGATTGCACCCTGTTAATAGTTCCGATGTACAGGTGTCCTAACTTATTGTGTGATCTTTAAAGAACTGTACGACTGTATCAATGCCAACTTTTAGGTATTAAAAGACCTACCAGGGTGATGCTAATGACCGTGCTATGATTAGAAATCTCACTTATTTTTATGTATTTAAAAGGTTTATGGTAAAAAAAAAAAAAAAAAAAAGTATTCTCATGTTGAATAAGCAAAAAACATAAAGAAAACAATTTTAAAGAAATTTTAAATGTTATTTGTTGAAGCTTATCTTTCATTTTTCTTTTGCTACATTGTAACCTTGCCAGTTTTATTTTTACCACAGGGAGACATTTGTAGATTGTACCGGTGAGAATTTAAACAGCTTATACTAACAATTAACCATGACATCAATGTAACAAACCTTTAGACTGTATCAGGCCTATGAATAGTAATGATGATAAGTAAGTTAAACAATGTTTATTCTGCAGAGGAAAAGAAAGTTGTTAAACTGTGGACTCACATGTTTAAAATCCTTCACATAATCGAAATACATCAGATTTTGTTTATATAAAACCTGATTGAATAATATTGATATTAATGATAATTTTTTCAAAAATTACCTGAGCCTGGCATAAGTTGTCTTCCTACATCTTTCACCTGCTGAGTGCCTTGGGCCAGGCTTTGGTGGGCTCCATGCTCATGGCCCCAGGTTCTCTTTGGGCGCTCGCATGCTGCCCGTCTCATGTGTCCACTTGCAACTCCTTCTGTACGGACCAAGGGTGTCTGAGACTTCAGCAGATTGTCAATAAGAAAGCTCTTTCCTGAGCTCCCAAAGCCTGGTAAAGCAGGAGGGAAACCAGCCATATTCCTCCTGGTACAGCTCTGAACTGAGACCATGCTGCTCACACAGTGACCCGAACACTCGAGTTCCCTCTTCAGCAGTCGCAGTTCAGTGACACTAAATTCTCCTTTAATCCTTTCTTCAGTGACCAGGCCAACTTCATTAAACTCTGAGGAAGACAAAAGTTCTCTGCTCTTCCTCTTTTGGGCCTGCACTTTGCTACAGGGCAGTGTTGTGATTGGCTGAGGGGCTCTAATGTGCTTCTCAATTCAGATAAGGCTGGGGCCTTTCTGGAGTGGCAGAAGGTGGGTCTGGCTCATTCATTATGTCAACTAGCCTATTAAATGATAGACACCAGAGACAATGAAGTGCTGGCCAAAGTTTAACATGCACCAAACAGTCTTCTCCAGTAGTAAATAGTTTTCTCTTTTCTCCAGCCTCCTTCAGAGCGCCATTGTGCCCGATACAAACCTTTCAGCAGTTCATTTGAAATGCACTTTTTTCACTTTCAGACACTCAGCTCTGTGGGAGCGTTCTTGGATGCAAAACGATTAAAGGTTAGACCCGTTTTGGTGAATAAACACAAGCTGAAAAAGTCAAAAGCACAGTTTTACAAGATGACTTGAATTATCTTTATCAATCGAAGTCAAATTTCTTCATGAATCTCAAATTGACCTTTCATGATTTTTACTTAAATGCAAGCAAATGATAACTGGATTGATATTTCCTGATAATAATAACATTTGGGATGCCCAAGCAAGTCAACGGGTGGAAGCGAGTCCTGTGCCAAGTCCTATTGACAGTAGCCTTGGTTTGTTTCCAAACAAGGCAGGGTTTTTTTTTTTTCGTTTTGTTTTGCGCGTCGTTTCCACTTTGTCACCACTCTTTCAGGGTGGGACTGTTGCTATCAAAGAAAGGCTTATCTTATACAATTGAATCTATATTCTATTATATATCTGAGTTAAATCCTTTTTTTTTCTTGAATGAGGGATTTATTTAGGTTCAACAGTGCTTCCAATCAGATCTAAAACACCACGTTGATATTGTGGTGTATTTCATGTCTGTCATATACTATTGAATGATACAGATTAATGAAAAACATTAACAAGATCTGATTAAGAATGAAAGACAGCCTTCACTTTAATGTCCGGTCAAAGATTTTAGGTAGCGCTGACAGATGGCTTTACAATAACATCCATGTGGTGACAGCTAGCGTTTCAACTGGGTGTTGCAGCAGTAAAACAAAATTGGCCATTGAAAAACACACACACACACACAAACGTTTGGCAAAAATCACATCCACCAAGAGGCTTGCTCAACCTTTCACACTGCAACTAATGATCCTCAACACCGCAACAGAGAGTCCGACAAGAGGGGCACAGTAAACAGGCATATCCACATTGGTCTTGAAGAGTGCGCGTGTGTGTACGTGTGTGTGGAGGGGCTGACTACGAGCTCCAGTCTGCATGTGTAGATACCTCATGCTGAGCATGGAAATTGGCCCAGACAGCTCAGTCTATTGTGTGATGGCTGGGGAGCCAAAGGTTGCTTGTAATCAAATTTGAGGTTTTATTCCTCAGGCTGGTGGAGAAGGCATTGCGCTCTGTCACATGAAGAGTGCTTGCAAGGCTCGGTGCACCATCCACTTTTGTGTGGCAAGTGTGCGTTAACATGTCCCACTTAGGGCAGTGGCTGTGATTGCCCACCTAAGTTTTTTGTTTGCTTGGTCAGACATCTGTGAAAATGACGGGAAGGAAAGAGGAAAGAAGCCCAGACTGCTCTTCGGTGTTACTCTCAACTGCATTTGTTTGGATTTTGAAAGAATCCTCTTCGTGCTTAAGCTATGTTTTAATGTTAGAGATATGTGTGAGGTGTAGTCCTGTGACCCCACTTTGCCTCCTCTGAGTCAGACTCTTTGGCATGTGTTAAAGCTGACATTTATTAGAGTATTTGTTTTTGTATCTAAATTGTACATTTCTTTTTGTTCATTGACATTTTAGGGTAGAGCCAGTCTAACGCGACTTTGTGCCTATTTTAAAAGGCATGGCGAAGAGCGTATCATTGTTAAGTTTCACCACTATGTAATTAGCCAGATTCCAATAGAGCTCTCCAGGAGAGGGAGGTATAATTAGGCTATTCTTAAACAGTAGGTCTTAGAAACACCCTGAAGCAAGTTCATGTGAATTTATTTGATGTCCATCTCTTCTCAGGAATGGAGGGAAAAAACAGGGGTCCCTTCTTTCAGAATCTTCACAATGGCTCTGTTGAAAGCTAGCACTCTGCAGACCGGCTGAGATCCTTTTTCTCCCTTTTTTAACCCCAGCAAAGCCCTTAAAAAGATACCGGCCCATTGCACACGCAATTGATATTCCACCACTCGAACTTAATATTGTGAATAGAGGGCCAGGTTCCATGAATCAGGAGGACAATGCGCTTAGCATAGCAGCAAACTGGCACTTTGTGTGCGGTGTCTGTGTCCCAGAGGAGGAAGTTTCTAATGTGAGCCTCACAATTGTGTGTCTATAGAGTTCTAATGAGCTTCTGTATGCCGAGTGAATGGCTGCCGGCTATTCACCACGAGAGCCCAATGAGCCAGCTCACTGCACACATTCACAATAGCAACCAGGGGGAATGGGAGTGGCCATGTGGAGCAACTGCACTGCCTGGGCAGTCTATAAAAATACATATGACCATGTTCAGTGAAATACTTTTTATTCTATTCTTATGTCAAGTCTCTGTTCTTTCTAATCAGGTGGTTTTCCGAAAATTAGCATGAGAGTGGATAAATGTAAAAATGCCTGTTTTGTGTCTTATTGTGTAGCTTTCACAAAACGGTGTGAAGGGCTTCTACAGCTACATTTACGGGGGTGTGGCGCAAAAACAAGAAAGTATGTCAGCATAAGACTTGTAGAATACTTTACAGTTAATGAAATCTGCGATCTGAGTTTGCAACAAAATATGGAACAAACTGAAAGATTGAAAAAGATTCGGAATCTTACTTGCTGCCTTTTTTTTTGCTGGACTAGGGATCCAGGGCAATGGATCAAAGTCTAAAAAGTCTAAAAAGTAAAATATATATTGTTCTTTCTTTGTTTATTTCCAAGTGACAGTGCTTTAAAAAAAAGACTCCTTGTGTTTCCCCTTGCAAGAATTTTAAATCGGACTAAAGAAAGTACCAGTTTGAAAAAAGGTTGCTGAATAGCACCGTAACTTCTCATTTTGAATATAATGTGATGCCCCCCCCTACTGAAATCTGCACAACAAGACTTCCACAAAGCTGTTTCTTAATTGCTCTGCTGACATTTGGCAACTGTCTGCAGACAAACCCATGAGCATGTCTAAAGAATGGGTTTATTCCATGCTGTTGCTTCCCTAAGCCTTTACTGCAGCTGTCTTGAGTTGTGTTTACTCATGGAACTTCAGTAAGTTCAATAAAACACAGTTCAATAGGGTTGAAATCAGGTGACTGACTTGACCATCACAGAACATTCCATGTAAATTACCTGCCAAGACATCTGTGGGTTCACAGCAACGGCTTCCAAATTCAAATGCCACCCTTGGACTCAACTCCAGACCTTTTACCTGTTGAATGGGTGAGTAAACAATAAAGAAATGGCCCACACCTGTCCATGAAACAGCTTTTGAGTCAGTTGTCCCTGTACATTTGAGGCCCTGAAAAGAACAATTCTACATACTTTTATGTGAATAACCTCAAATTAAAGCTGAAAGCTAAAACAAATGATAATCAATATTTCTGGACTTTATTGTGTTTAACAAATCAGAAGAAATGCTAAAAACTTCAAAGTTAAACTCCTCCTTGCCACCATCATTTACCAGACATAATATTAATAATATCCAACATCCTGTACCGAATAATCTGTCAATTTTAACATGGCCCAAGGGTGACACTATCTGTGAGACCTCAGTACTGCTGCCACTGTGATTGTGTGGCTGCACTTCATTGTTTAGTACACCAGGTGGCACTGAGAGAATGAGAAGAATCTGTATGTAAAGCACAGTTCAGATTTTTGAAAATTAAGCTACTTTTTGTTGTTTTTGCTGCTGTTGCTGCCTGGAGTCCTTTTACTAGAACAAGCATTTCATTCTTGCAGATGCAACCTAGCATCAAATCTATACACCCAGTCTCGTCATCTTAAGTCATACATGCTTTGAATGTGAACGCTAATATATAGATTAATCACAAGATATCAGACTGCGACTATCAAACACAGTGAGCAGACTGATGCAACAAATCTTCACAGATTTTCATATGATTCATAAATGTCAGGTTGGAAAAAGGCAAGGTCTATGTAAAAGAATTATTTCACTGATTAAAACCAGAAGGACCCCGTGGGAACAACAGGCCCATTTCATTCTTTCATTCAAATTCTGGCCAAGCTACTTCAAGTGGTCCCATTTCGTCTTTGTCATTAGAATGTCTATATGGTCAAAGTGAAAAAGCCCCTGAGAGCTTTGTAATGTATCACCCGTCTGCTTCTTTTAGAGATGGAGAAAAGGACCTCCGCTGTGGCTCTGTCCTTGCCCTTGAAGATTTGCTGCGTGCACAACAGGAGAGTTGGGATGTGTGGTACCCTGTGCGTTTATTACTTCTCTTTTTTTTCTCCGGGCGCACGCTTTAATGGCTCATATTTTCCTGATGGCACTTTATGAAATGACAACTTGTGGGCAATACATAGTAATTACATTTCCTGTGTCTGGACCCAGAAGAAATCTTACATGATTAATAATGAATAGAGGGTTGGAGGCGGATCTGACACTGCATGAAAAACCCTTGTTTGCCTTTGTTATATTGACAATAGCGACCCATTAGCCTCTCACTGCGGACAGAGGAACGAGCTATCACAACTGGCGACAGATATTTGTCAAAGTCATACATGAATCATGACAAGAGTTAACCTTTTTAGAGAGAATTTGAGGGGAAGCTGGACTGATGTATCAGATATGTTGGTGTTAATATTGGGTCAGCAGGATGGATCTGAGCACCCTACAGGATCTGGAATTTTGCCCACTTGTTTTCAACTTTGGTTTGCTCCTGAAAAAGCCTTTACAAGAGGACTTCAATTAAATGCCATCTATTAAGAAATGTATAATGATTCAGGGGAAAATAAACCAATCAATCATCGTCTAGAAAAAAAAAAAAAGGTTTGGCATTAAAACAGTTGTGTTGGACGAGGAAGATTTAAGAGAGTGCAAATGAATTTTTCAACTACAAACCATCTGTGCTGAAGAAAAAAGGTTGAGTCACAACAGCAGCCAAGCGCTCCATTTTAATTTTTCTACCACCTGCTGAAAAACCAAACCTCAACTTCATTGGAGGACTTAACTAATTGAGCAAATGAAAAAGTGTGCCCACAGAAGGTCACAACTCTGATCAAAGAGCAGTTTCAGCATATATGACAAACGGGTAAAGTCACTGCATTGAGCCAGTTGGCATTTTCTCCATCGAGCTCTACTCACAAGAGGTCAGGTGGTTTGAAAGAGAAGTAAATGTTTGGAAGAGAAATAAAGAAGCCCGTCAACATCAAACTGAAACAAACGTTCAAACAAACGGGTGGGGGAGCTGCAGCTCCAGCTGCTTATGGAGCCATAGCAGGCAGTTTCACACCAATTTACACACTAATTCATTCTTGACTCCCACCATTTGACCTTGACAACTTTTCTGACATCGTGTAACATCTATGTGAAGCCATCTATAAGATAAATATCCTACACCCATCAATAAATCAGATGAAGCCTTTTGATAGTGTTGGAATGCTTTCAACACTGAAAAATAACAACTTTATGTTTTGCTGACCATTTTCAGATCATATTATGTCTAATCTTAAGGTCTTCAGATATCAGTCACCCATCAGTCTTTATGGACTCAGAAATGTGCAACTAGCTGGTAAACTAGCATGCTAGCTGGTGTTCTAGATAGAAAGTGAGATTGAAATATAATTGTTTACAAAATTAAAGGCTAATGAAAATTTTGTCATTCAGTTTAATATTGGCATAATTAAAAATTTCAAGTCATCTGGTGTACCAACTCTTGTAATATGTAGCACAAAATTCACAATCCTCTTGGTTTCATCAATATTTAAGAACATCTTAATTCTGCATATTGATTTGTATCTAGAAATATGTTAAAAGCAAAAATATTAAATTGATTTCTATGTGATTTAATTTTGTTGTTTGATTTTTTTTCATGCATCATGGAAAAAAAAAGTCTCTCAGCATTTTCTTAAAACTGTCACAAAAGCTTTCACTATTAGCCATCACAAACAAAAATTGAAAAGATTGAACCTTAATTTTTCCTTTCGGCTCCTTTTTTTTCCTTCCACTTGCAGCGACCGTTTTATTGAGCCAACTTTAGTTTTCTCAGTTTGCATTCACACAAAATTATAGTGCATTTCCACTTATAGATCAATAAAGAAAATGATTTACTAATAAGCACACAATCATACTTGAGATAATCAAAAATGTCTTTTCTTAATTGTCTTGGGGCTGCTATGACTGTCGCTGAGTTACTTTGGCCTTTTTAAACCTATACTTTTATGTACTTCTTAACTGTGTTTTTCTATTTGTACCTGTAAAGCGCTTTGTGACCCTGGTCTGTGAAAGGCGCTGTACAAATAAAGATTACTTACTTATGTACATACACTGCTCAAGAAATGAAAGGGAACACTAAAATAACACATCCTAGATCTCAATGAATTAAATATTCCAGTTGAAAATCGTTATTCATTACAAACTGGAATGCATTGAGAACAAAATAACATAAAAATGATCAATGTTAATCAAAATTATTATCCCATGGAGGTCTGGATTTGGAATCATACTCAAAATAAAAGTGGAAAATCACATTACAGGTTGATCCAACTTCAGTGGAAATTCCTCATGACAAGTCAACATGTGGCTCAGTTTGGTGTGTGGCCTCCACGTGCCTGTATGACCTCCTGGGCATGCTCCTAATGAGGCGGCAGATGTTCTCCTGAGGCATCTCCTCCCAGACCTGGATTAAAGCATCAGTCAACTCCTGGACAGTCTGTGGTGAAATCAGGTCTGGGGAACGGGCAGGCGAGTCCATAAAATCAATGCCTTCATCATGTAGGAACTGTTGACACACTTCAGCCACATGAGGCCTAGCATTATCATGCATCAGAAGCAACCCAGGGCCCACTGCACCAGCATATGGTCTCACAATGGCTCTGAGGATCTCATTCCAGTACCCAGTGACAGTCAGGTCATACCTAGCTAGCTAGCACATGGAGGGCTGTGCGGTCCTCCTAGGAAATGCCTCCACACACCATTACTGACCCACTGCCAAACCGGTCATGCTGGAGGATGTTGCAGGCAGCAGAACGTTCTCCACGGCGTCTCCAGACTCTGTCACGTCTGTCACATGTGCTCAGTGGGAACCTGCTCTTATCCGTGAAGAGCACAGGGCGCCAATGGCGAATCTGCCAATCTTGGTGTTCTCCGTTCTCTGGCAAATGCCAATCGCCCTGCACAGTGTTGGGCTATAAGCACAAGCCCCACTTGTGGACGTCGGGCCCTCATACCACCCTCATGGAGTGTTTCTGACAGTTTGAGCAGAAACATGCATATTAGTGGCCCGCTGGAGGAAATTTTGTAGGGTTTTGGCAGTGCTCCTCCTGTTCCTCCTTGCACAAAGGAGGAGGTAGTGGTCCTGCTGCTGGGTTGTTGCCCTCCTACGGCCCTCTCCACATCTCCTGGTATCTCCTCCATGTTCTGGACACTGTGCTGAGAGACACAGCAAACCTTCTTGCCACAGCTCGCATTGATGTGCCATTCTGGATGAGCTGCACTACCTGACCAACTTCTGTGGGTTGTAGACACCGCCTCGTGCTACATCCTGGGGTGAGAGCACAAACAAAATGCAAAAGTGACCAAAACATCAGCCAGAAAGGCTGAGAAATAGTCTGTGGCTAATAATGGCAAAACGAGGCTTCATGAACCCAAAGGTTCGCCAAAAGGTTCATTACCCGAAGCCTCATTGAAACGGTCTCTCTAGTGACACCTGCTGTGCAAAAGGAATATATGACAGACTAAATTAACCCTGAGTTAGAGCTAGCCTGACTACGTCATACTCACGATTCTAGTCAGAATGTGAGTCTGATACCGCTCAATAGAGATTTGAGTATGGGGCGTGTTTCAACCGAACCAGGAGAAAAAATGCCTCTTCGCTCAATTGGATAGACCTACAACCAATCAGAGCAACGTAGTATGTGACGTAGATTAAGCAACACACACTTGTTGTAGGAAGGCAAAAACATCTTTTCTATCGATAAAAGCCTTTATCGCATTCCTCTGTTCGTCTTTCAAAATGAATGCAATGTGGAGATCCTGTAGAACAGACTCGATGGCAGAATCTACACGCCCTAGCTCTCCAGCGGCAGCCGTGTTCAGTTCTTTAGTGACGTAGTCGATAATATCCCTGTTGATCATCTGTCCATCATCGTATAAAGCCCGCCCTGGCAATCTGATTGGTCCGACCAATTCTTGGTCGGGCATAATGATTTCCCAACTGAGCAGAGCCAGAGCTATAGAATAGACCGAACTTCCTGACCAAAACTTTTATGGGCGGGGCTAAGTTCGGCTGGCACCCAGGCTAAGTTAGAGCATCCTGCAATATAAAATAAACAATTGTTGTCACTGTGTCTCAATGAAAATAAATGTGTGAAAACTGCATATATGGAAGTATTATTGAGTGCTATGGTGTTGATCACTCAAATGAAATATATCAATGATGTACCTTGACTACAGTGCTTATGGAACTAAAGTGCTTATGGGACCGGGAGTCAGGAATAAACTGCAACCGAGCAGTATGGGCAACAAGACAAATATAAGTTATTGGTTTTTATTTAAAGAAATGTGTGTCAATAACGTTGCGGTTTAATAGGCCCAGAAGAAAAAAGAGCGACAACAACTACCGATAACTATGTTCTTCTCTCGAAAAAACACACCTGCACCGCGGGCTTTAGAAGAAAAAAAACCGCTACAGAGCGGAGTCAGGATGCTCGGCTCAGTCAGAAGAGCAGTGAAATACACGTGAGTCACTATTTGTCCCACTGTAATTTGTATTTTTTTTCATAATCATTTTTCATTTTCTCCCGTTCTAATCCAATGACTCGGGTCGCGGTGCTGATCTCCGCAATTTGAAGCCTTCAGTTCGTATTGATGATTAAAATGATTATTTTACAGTACAGTAGTTATTTGTAAAAAAAATAAAGGTTACTACTTCACGGATTTCGCCTATCACGGGTTCTTTTTTGAACGTAACTCCCGCGAAAAACGAGGGTTTATATCCTATAGCCTAACTATTCTAACACTATTCTAATAATAATAGATGATATGACTGATATAATAACTAACTTAACCACTAACTCTGATACAACCAACGCACACTCTACCTCTCACCAATACCAAACGCCAACTCAAAACCCTCGAAGTGCCGCAAGGTTCAAACCCTTTTTATGCGATAGTGACGCTCAAAATGAGTCAGTGACGTGTACACTGAATCCGAGGCCTCGTTTGTCATCAGTCACGTGATTTTTATGGAAACGATACAAGCCTCGAACCAACGCTTCATCTGGCTCGCCCCTTTTTGCTCGACACATGCTCCGAGGCCTCGCTTCAAACGCCACATCACTATCTGTGGCCACCACCTGCAGAACCACTCCTTAATAGGTGTTGTCTTGCTAATGGCCTCTCATTTCCACCTGTTGTCTGTTCCATTTGCACAACAGCAGGTGAAATTGATTCACAATCAGTGTTGCTTCCCAACTGGACAGGTTGATTTCACAGAAGTGGGATTGACTTTGAGTTACATTGTGTTGTTCCGGTGCTCCCTTTATTTTTTGAGCAGTGTATATTGTCTCTGGTAATGCCCATCTGACCAATTACAGTCTTAAGCATTTGAGTCTTACACAGTATTTCCCAATGAAATGTGTAGACTTTTTTCATTCTTTAATTTCTTTTAAATCGAGATCATTTGAAAAAAAAAAGACATGCCATAGATGGCATGGAAAAATGACAAGTTTTCCATGCCATCTATTGGAGGCAGACCTGTTTGCAATCTCTAGTAAGGGCCAATGTGTTTTCTCATATCTCGCCACTAGGGGGCTTTATTGTCTCTCTTTCTCCTGCCCTCTCTCCCGTTGACAGGTTTTCCATCCTCTTGTTTTTACTCCTCCTTCAGTGGTCGCAGCTCTCTCGCGCGTTGCTGTAGGAGCGTCTGTTGAACTGGTGAGGCAGAGCAGCTCCCGATCTGCGTCCTCTTTCATCCACCTGTGCCGCGGACGGTGCTGATGGAACCGACCTCGCTGTAGATGGAGTAATTTCTACATCATTACTGGTCTTTTTTTTGTCCCCTGGATTGGCCTTCTCCTTCTTTCTTTTTTGTTTTTGCTTGCATCATTAGGCATCTAAAGTTGAGATGATGCCTCCGCTCAGCATTTGGGATTTGTGATCGCCTCATGCGCGAGGGTGAAACGTCATTCGCCTGTGATTGAACAGCACTGTCTCTGGGAACTGGATAAATCATGGACTAATTTAAAAAAAAAAAAGAAATTTAAGACAGCCACCATGGGATTATTACAGCTATTTCTGGTTCTCTGCATGTTTTGCACCTCCTCAGGTAGGACACAAGCGTCTCTGATTTTATACAATCGCCTAGTCTTTAGGATGAGATGCATACATTTTATTTTTTTTTAAATGTTTTTGTATAATTCTTTTGTTGAAGGCTTGCAGAAATAATAATATTTCACTGATCAGGCAGGGACACATGGAGGATCTTTTTTTTTTTTTTTTTTAATTAAGCGTCCACTCCTGCTCATGACAATAATGATTATGTTTGTGCTTGTAAATAAGTTATAGGTTTTGGGGTTGACCCTGCCCTGCGCATCAGCGTGTTTGATGAACTAACGCTTGGAGAAGGCTTTGATGGAGTTACTCAGGTCCAGGGCTTCCACAGCGAGTCTAGAGCTTTCCACTTCCAAGGTACTGAAACACTCATTCACTCTTTTTTTGTTTTTTTTTGTCTGAATTTAAAATGTGACCACACACTCCTGAAGCAAGGCTGTCTGAATCCTTTTATGAGAGCTGTCAAACATTTACCCTCCTTCTGTATTGTTTCTACAACTTGCAAGACTTGCATGGTGCAGCCCAGTGATTCTTTTTGTAAGATGCTCTACTGATAACTGATGTAGCCATTCTTCTGGTTGTCGAAATGCCTTTATTTACTCTCAGGAGCAAAATCCTGGAGTTATTTTCAGCTTTCCTATGTAACAGGGATGAGCCCACCTGACAGAACAATAGGCAATGTTAGATCATGAAAATGTGGGTTGACCAAGTCGCGCAGAGAGGGGCAGAGACGGTAGGAACGGGCAAAGAATTGTTGCATACGTGAACGTCAACAAATTAGGTGGTGACACTATCGGGTGTTAATGAAGACATACTATGTGAGTCTGGAGAATGGGGAAGCCAAATGCTCACATTATGCATTGTTGATCGTCTGGAGGGTGTCAGCAGTTTGGACCATTTTCTCTCCCAAAAAATGAATGCGCAGAGTGAGTCATATACACGTTTTCAGTTGTAAGGCAGTGTGTGGGCTAAATGTGTTATCTATGGTATTTAGGAAATGGAAATGTTCAAAATGAAGACATCAAGGCTGCTATGGGCTTTACTTGTATGAATTTCGTTTTAAATTACTTTCACTTTAGCCAGTATTACATCTCTGGGAACTGATGCCAGACACTCATTACAATCCAAATGATTCTGTTATCAGCCCCTTCACAGGGATGGAGATGCCTATCATAACTCAGCCAAAAGTAGCAACAGAGGAAATTGCTTCTGGCTTTGAGATCAGTGGCAAAACTAAAGACGAGCTGACATGAAAATCTTCTCAAGGATCACATAATGTTCCAAAGTGTCCAATAGTTGTTTTGCGTGAGAGAAACACAGCAACTGTTTGCCGACATTTCTCACCTTCCCGCTCGCTTTGCAGATATCTTCTAATCTCTCTGCACAGTCGCTGAGACAGCAGCACTCCTGAGTGGTGCAGCAACTCCAGCATCTTTGTGAAGGCAGACCATTTGATGTCCTCTGTGTAGACAACACTCAAAGATACTCCACTCAGACAGGCTGGGGAGGAAAGGAGAGAGGCTACATAAAAAAAGAGTTAGAGAAAGATAGAGATGAAGATAAACAAAGAGAGTTATTAAAAAGAAGGTCTCAGTGTTTTTGTCTCGAAATGAAAAACCCCACTGTACTGTGACCGGCAACTCTCCATCATCACGCTCTCTTATTTTTTCTGCATTACCTTTGCTAAATACATTCAGTCACCCAGGCGGAGAAGGCGGTGTGTTATTTATGGCAGAGCTCGCCTCCATCCCTCATTTGGGATGTCTGTGTTAAGTCAGTGCTGTTGGGTGAGGGGGAGGCAGAGCCGTACCGGCAGAGCAGACCTGGGCGTCTGCTTGTTTGTTATCAGAAACAGAAAGGGAGAGACACATTTTGAAGAGATGCAGAAATGAGTAAGGGAGCCTGAGAAGAGGAAGCTTAGATGAGGGAGAAAGCAGAGAGCTGTCTGCCAGCTGTTTGATAAACTGTGTTGATACCTCACGTATGGATACTTGGCTGGCTGGGACCAGCAGACATGCCCACAGTGACATTCTGACGCTCATTAGATAGCAGGCAAAACATATCCATGGCTGTCCCCTGCACTGCCTGTCTGCCCAAAGGGAAGGCTGTTATCTCTGGGTGCTGGGTGGAGGCAAGACAAGGGTTGTTGTTGCTGAAAGAGAAGTAGCTGGGGAAGAGTGTAATTCACTATATTGAAATGTGAAATGTAATAACTGTGTGGGCCTTGCAATTTGCAATATCTTTGCATTTCCATCTACCAAAAACTGCCTTTATTTGTGTGTACCTGAACAAAAAAGAGGAAAGCAGTGAGCAGTGGGGGGTTTAGTGTTTAGCGCACCCCTGCTGATGCTTTTGAAGGTAGCTGTCAGTGCTACATTGCATGGCATTAGGAGAGGTGGACCTCAGGGACGGGCATGATGGAGAGGGAGAAAAGCCCTGAGGCTATGCTCCTCTAATGTCCTGATGCCAGGTGATACACAGCCTCACCACAAAATTATCACATCATTGGCACTTCCCCCACAGTTTTCAATATCTAGACAACCAGATATCTCTCTGTATAAACAAAAAGAGGGGCCACACCCAAAAGCCCTCCCTTCCCCCAACACACTAACACCCAACCTCTCTACTCTGGCTACAAGCGTATGAATCAAACTCACTGAAAGTCCAAGCAGCACAGTTTAGAAGCATCCTCTCAGCTGCAGCAAAGGACTCCCTTGTAAATGTATCTGTGTGTTTGAATGTGAATTCTGTCTCTGAGGCTTGTTTTTGCTCTGATTGCTCTTTGAACATTGCCAGAGATGGTTCTCTGTTTGTTGTGGGGAAAATGTGGCCGAATAGAGCGACAGTTAAGTGCAACGGAAGAGACTAATTTGTAATACGGCCATATTGTGTGTGTGTTTAGTCATGCGTCGGCGTGAAGAGGAGAAGACAAACTATGACAGACACACGATGCATGAATGTCACTTTGTTGTCCTGGAAAAGTGTGTTTGCCACACCTGTGACTTACCTGCTGCTAGTAACTAATAGACTAAATGGATGTAAATTTCTGGAGGGTTTCTAAGTCCTTCAACTGTCAAGCCCATTTTCAAGCTCGCATTTAGGACTGCAGCTTTTGTACTCTGCTTAAATCTGCTGAACAGGTTTGGAGGATGCTGTGATATGTCAGACCTCACACTTAAAGAAAGGAGAAAGAACATAACTGACAAGAGGTTAGCGTAACACTCATGCTAATGTACAGTTTACTTTAAATGTAAATCAACTACATTTACTGTAATATTTGTCTTACAACCATTGCAACCAAAGGATGGGACACTGAAAACTTTAGAAGACAAAAAATTGGTGGGAAAGAAAAGTATTTAAATCTACACACAATTTTTGACTCAAGTACAAAGACAGCGTTTTAATGGATGGAATTGAGAAATGCGATCGCTTTTTGGAAATGTTTACTTCTTTTGAATTTGCTGACAGCAACCTGTTTTGAATAGCTCGGACTCTGCTTGGACAAAGTAGGATAATTGTCATCCGGTTAGTAATACGGTTCAAAGGGATGAATTCTAGAGGATTCAGTGACGCAACAGTTGATACAATGGAGTGTTAAACATGCCCTTTTTCATGATGCCCATTGTGCTGGTGGAAGTTTTCAGGTCCCTTCTGTTTTTTTTTTTTTTATTATTTACATTTTGTCATGTCTCAGATTAATCTATAATGAATTTAAATTATTTCTTTCTCATCAGTCTCCTCACAGCTTTTAATGATGACTTTTTTTACGACACTCAACTCTTCTGCCAGTCATCCTCGGGATGCTTCTACAACTTGACTCTAGTCAAGCTATGCCTAATTAGTTTTATTGGACATAATGAAGTGGGCACGCAGCTGTCTTCATAGGATTTCACTGTTGATGGTGTAAGTGAAGTGAAAACCATAAGCCATAAGGTGGAGAGAATTGCCTGTTGGTCTGTGACACAGGACGGCACGGCACGGATACACACAGAAAAAGACAAATTACAGCTTTTAAAGCTCCCAAAAAAGGACAACAGCATCTTTCATTCTAAAATGAAAGAAGTCTGGACACAGCAACAGACCTCCAAGATCTGGCTGCCCAGACAAACTATATAATCAGCGATGAATTACTTTGCACAGACAGCTAACAAACAAGCTGATGGTTGATATAAATGAGGTCCAGAGCTCCTTGGTGAAAATGGAAGAACCTCTCAGAAGGACATGCATGTGTGCAACATTCCACCAATCAGGTCTTTATGGCAGATAGACCAGACAGGAGACATTTCTTATCAAAAGCCACAGGATTTTGCAAAAGAAACATTAATGAAACTGAGACCATGAGAAACAAAATTAACAAAATTCTTTGATCGGATGAAACAAGAGCTTTTTTTTCTCAGTGGTATGTGTGAAGTTCAGATGGAAAGGGGATCAACAGGATGGATGGATGTATAAAAAACACTAAACAATCTTTAGTTGAAAACCTTTTTCAAATGCTCAAGGTCTCAGGGCTGGGGTGAAGATTAACATTTTAACAAGACTCTTAGCATATTGCCAATAATTTTAAGGGAAACCTCAGTGAAAGTCATTTTTGTATTTCAACAGATTCACTAAAGTTCCCCAAAAACATACCTTTGCTTTGACATTGTAAAGAAAAGTGGCCAAATGCATGAGTGTAAAAGTTTTACCATTTGGATTGTACAATAAAATACTCCAAGTTCATTTACAGCTGGTCAAAATCATTGTACCTTCAGTACATCTTAGCTTGACTAACTCTCAAGAGATGTTTCCAAATATAAACCAAAAGCCCAAAACTTTGAATCAAGAAGGTCCTCAGCCTTTTGTCATCTTTAGATTTCAATACTAGTTGCAAAGAGAGTCATTCTTGAAGTGATGGGAAACATTGCGCTCCAAACTTTAGCTTAAGCTTACACAAAGCTTTTAAAGCCTGAGCCAGACAGATCAGTTGGGCTTTTCCAAAGTTAAAGACTTCTCAGTCGAAAATTCCTTCTTTGTACTTCCGCAGAGAATGTTCTCTCGCTGTGCCACAGTAGAGGGTAGAACACAAAGGGAGAATTTAGTCTTAAAGGAGCTGTAAGTCTAGAAAATAAGATGGCTGACAAAGATTGCAGAAGCCTTCCATCAGTGAAGAGCATCACCTAAATGTAGAATGTTTGCATGGAACAAACACTGACTACTTTGGACCATATCACTTTAAGAAGGGATTTCTTTGTGACTATGAACTGAAAAAACTTTAAAGTGTTCAATAAGTGTTTTTTTTTTTTTTAAATACATGAAGGCATGCAAGAACACAAACAGAAGTCTGTAGTGAGTGCAGAAGCTCATTTTTTTTCAAGAAATTAAAAAAATTGCCCATAACAGAGTAAGATAACATAAACATCTACAATGCAGAATGTTTTCAGTATATATATATATATTTTTTGGAGCATTAGTCTTCAAAATGTTGTGGTAAATCTTTAAAAGCCCCCATCTTTTTATCTTGACATTTACATAAAGTCAGATAACAATTCTTAACTTAGTGTACCTGCTTTTTGAAATACAGGGACTTTCGTGTTTGCTGTCTTCTCGTGCATTTAAAGCATTTTTCACTATCTTTCCAACGTTATGACTGACATTATCTCCGACTCCCTGTGGTCAAAGTCATTTTTACTTGCTGCTTTCTGAGGCAAACCTGATCCTCTCGTCCACACAGGAGCCCAAGTGACTGTGGTGAGAAAGAGGTTTCTATCCCCTCAAGGCAGTTATACAGTTGGGTGGCTGGAAGGCTGTCATTAGCTCTGTGTATGTGTGAATGTCAGACAGGCGGTCACTGAGGAGGCGATCTGAGAATCGGGGAGAAATTGCTGGCCATAGCACTCCTGGAGGTGCCCTTGTGTCAGTTTAGTATTTGTTCCAGAAGAGTGGAGACTCAGCGGGGGGAGATGATTCGCTGAATGCAGATTGTCTGCGTACGATGGGACACAGTTGTGGCCTGAACTATTGGTAACCCTGAATTTTAAGTGCAAAATTTTGAATATAATTTAAAGTAAATGCTGATAAACCAACTATGTGTCATTTGTATATTTTGAGAACACTTCTAAAGTTATTGACAACAACAACAAAAGCTTTTATGCAATGAATGAAAAATTCAAAACACAAAAAAAATGTATGCTGGACACAAAATGTTCACTAATGTTAGAATGCAGAACTTTTGGCAGCAATGAAATCATTAAGCCTTTCTTGTGGCCATCCAAAGGTTTCTTGGACCTGTCTGCTGGTAGTTCTGCTCCATATTTCCCTTTTACGTCATTCATTTGTGCTGTGGGTTGTTGTCAGGCTAATAGTCCCTTGACCTTCTTAAACTTAGTTTTTGACACTGAGTGACACATTTTAATCTTAAATGCCATGGTAGTCCTCTGAGTTTGCCATTTCTTTGAGACATGTAATACATCTTGAACTAGAGGCAGCAAATGACTTGACTTGATAAAACATGTTTTACAGCATAAGGCTCTGTTTCTTTAGTAAAGACTGTGGCTTATCTGCTTACATCTTCCAGGAGAGCCTGAAGCTTGTCTTCGTGGTGCTTTTTCTACTGTCCAAACTTCACAGTATTTTTCACTTACTTGATACTACATCCTAGCAGTTGTGCAGGTTTGTGATCATCTTTTTTCATTGTTGTTGGATAATACCTGAATAGGACTTTCACAATATCAGATTTCCACAACGTTATTTTTGGTGTTGTAACAATCCCGACCACACTTTAAAAGTGTGTGTGGGTGTATATAATCTTTGCTGTAACCTGCCTTACTCCATTTCACACTAATTCTCTCCATTTCTCTTTTCTTGTTGACTTAGTGTTTGGAGTTGTGGGCTAGTCAAAATTTCCCACGTTTATACGTTGTAGTCTACACCTGTTTCACAGCTGCAAGTGTGAGTGTTGACACTAATGAAGGATTTGCAGTTTGCTGCCAGTAGAGAGTTCATCATCACTCTAATCCTGCGGAAGAGATTTTCTCTTGGCCAACCCATAGCCCTATGTGCTAAGTCAAGCAGATAAAATATCTTGTTAAGAGTGTGCTCAGTTATTTTTCAAACACAAAACACGCATTGTGAGAAATATCATGCAGCTTTACATAGTGTATAGCAAGTGTTGACTTCCTTCCACTGCTGATTTCATCAGCATGTTTACTAGGACCATTCTTGGCTCTGTCTTTTTCACACGTCTCATTTCTCACTCACTTTTAACTGGTAGAAAAATGACTTCTTAGCAAAATGTTGCAGAGATGGAGGTGTTATTTTGTTCTTGGAATTCACTAGAGGCCGGAGAAGGAAAGTCCTCATTATTCGCATGCAAAAGTGGCTATTATCTTATTTAATATCAGTAACATTGCTTTTAGGCATGGTTTCCTCTGGGAAATAATGAATGTAGAAGCCAGCCATATAATGAGCATAAACATACTTCTACCTGTCCTTCAGAGCATGGAGGTTGAGAGCATATGAGTTTTCATTCTGTTAAAAGTCTGGAATTACACTTAGAAGTTAAAGAAATATATGTCAAAAGGCCTATAATAAAGCTACATGATTCTCTGCTGCAGTTCTACTTGCTGAATGTGTGGGTTTGTGATTGCAACACTCCCAACACATCTCTATGCGAATTCAGTGATGGAAGTATGGGGGGGGGGTTACAGTTGTGCATGTACTCGTGGTCAGACAAAATAAGACCATCAGACAGTTAAAGATTAAAGGTGAAGCTGAGGGATGGAGGCCTGAGTATAACTATTAAAGCACAATATACCCAGGAGATAAGATTATTCTGTAGCCCAAAGCTGTGTTACCAAGGGATGCTTTTGAGCCTGAGGCTTTTAGCAATCTCTTGTCAGCTGCTATAACTCTGCATGTCACACAAAACTCACAATTCCCCACAATCAGCCGGTCCTCACTGCTTCCAAACAACTAAAATAGACGACAAGAGCTATGTTATTTTGCAGAAATTTTGATGATTAGAGTTTGATGCGCTAGATAATCATTTTCCAGCTATTTTCTGTCAGTATCTCAGATCAGAGTGATTGTTAGAGGCAGGTGGCTGCCCTAACCAAGAGCCTGCCAGTAGATAATCGACCAAAGGACCCCTCAGCAGGGCCACATTGATTTGGCACAAGGGAAGGCCGTCTCATCACAGCACAGGCGTATTCTCTGCTGTTTCGTGTTTGTACTTAGGAATGCAGAGATTTCAAAGCTTTTTTCTTAATGTTGACTGATGAAATCCCTTGCTTTTCTGATCATCTTTTTAAATACAATTCTTAGTACACAAACTAAATGAGCAGAGACCCCAGCCCTCTAATTCCCCAAAGCACCATTTGAAGCAACCCCGTGCCCTTAAAGTATAAAGAGTGGTGATGAAAGTCATCCACTTATAGGTCAAAGGCTTATGGCTGCTAAATTGTGAAGCAGGCCAGTGATGGAGTTTCCTGGATCCTCAACCATCCCCCTGTCTCATCGGTCCTCTCCCAGTACGGGCCCCGCCCTGACACCTGCTCCCACTGAGCTCATTTAGCTCATGATTGAGATGTCACGGTACTCTTTATTATACTCATCACGTGGTAATATACTGATCAGTGCATCTTTTCAAAGACATTGCAAATCCTTAATAGGTTGATTTTTTTTTTTCCCCCTTAAACTCGCAATATGACTATTTTTTTAAGAGTAAAACATATTAAAAAAAAAAAATACTACTAAAATAAGAAACTTATCTCTGGCCAAAACTGGCATCAAAAGAGAAATTATTTCAATGAATTTCTGACATTAATTTTAAACAGTGCCTTTTCTATTTGGTTACTAAGCAGATTTTGCTGGCTGCAGCAGATTATTGCTAGGCAGAAGTCGTGTTGCAGTCATTGGACCATCTGTTCCACCTCAGCCAATGACACAGGGATAATACCCAACTGGTGATGCAAAATGTATGAAATTCTTGTCTGCGTGTCTCCTCTGGTGAGGGACAAATTTAGAGAAGATGTTTGTTTTATACAGAAATCACTAAAACAGGTCTCTGATGGGAAAAAGGCGCTCATTAGAAAAAAGCTAATGCTAGCACAAGTAGTGTGCACGTAGTTTGAAATGCTCTTCATTTCAGCATGTTGTTTTGTTTCCTTTATAAGTGTTCATTATTATGATTTTTCTGTCTTTATACATGATGGTTCCTGTTTTACATTGCAATGGTTTAATTGGCTACTCCCCCCAGCTGGAAGTAATGTTGATACAAAGAGGAAAAACCGCCATGCTCGCCTCCTGGAGCGCTTAAGTGTGCCAGGGCATCTTGCATGCATACCCATCGCTGGAAGTGAGCTCTTTGATGTGATTGCTTCTGAGAAACGTCATCATTTATTGATGCTTCCATTAAAGTAGCATAGACATCTGTTGGAGAGCAGAGAGGGGGCACACTGGTGGAACAGGGGCTTACTAACTAACAACGCAAAATCTGCAGAAATTTCACTCCCATCCACACCAATGTCACTATCCTTTCACTTCTCCCAAAGTCCTCAGCTTCACAGCCAAACTAAGGAGAATGTGTTTTATGGTGTGATGGGATTTTTGGGACAGCTCATAACAAGTTAACATACACCAGTGATTCAAAACATAATGACCACATGTCAATCACGAATGAATTAAACTGAATTAATTTGCTTTAAATATCCAAAAGGGTATTTATATTTGAAGAGTATGAATTGTCATTCGGGAAGAAATCCAGCAAACAGGGAAATAGAAATGTATTAAAATAGAATAAACAAATGATTACAGGATTCGTGTAAAGCTGCTGTGAGCAAGAATTGTCGCTTGTACTAGTCCTTGTGTCAGCAAAACAGAAGAAGCCTCTATCTGAAACACTTAATTGTTTAATCATTATGTTATGTGGACAGTCTTTTGTGTTGTGCATTGTGTTTAGTAAATTATGCGTCATTCTTTTCTCTGTTCTCTAAAACAATACCCAGCACAGTGCCAGTCTTATTTATCAGTTTATTCTGTGTGTTTGAGTCACTGGCTCTGATGCTGTTGCCCCAACAGATGGCTGCAAAGAAGATGTATAAAGTTTTGCTTAATCTTTGAATGATCTGAGCCTCGTCAAGAAGTAGAGTCTGCTCAACGGGTATCTTGTAAGATAAATGATTATCATCTGAAAACAGGAATATCTTTGATGTCAAAAGAACAATTGGTTGTCAGCAAACTGGATGCTGGAGGAATGAACCTGTGAAAAGGCCTGAGCAAGTCGAGAGGGGTTAAAGCATTATGGCAAATAAAGTGCCAGTACCCTGGGGACAAGGAGAAGGGAACCTTTCTTAAATGTTTTGATTATGATATTTCTACCAGTAAGTATGTTCAGTGTGTTTAGTGTTTATATTTTCCATTTGTAAATTAACTACATCAAATATTTACTGCATTAGGCCAATGAGCACCTATAAAAATCTAGCCTGGTTTTTGACACCGAATTTTACTATTCAGTTCAGTAGTTTATTATAACATCTCTGCTCGTCAATGAGTTCATCGTTAGTAAATTTTTAATACTGTATATCAATCAGAATGTACAGTATTAACGACTCTACTGGCAACTCTGTTATTGATTAATAGAGGGGCCATCAGCTCATCAATGTTGTTTCGATACTGTGTCAATGTTGTTTTAAGACAATCAGAGGTATCAAAGGTACATTGTGAGTTCTGTTATGAATGCAATCTTTCCAAGAAAGTATGCTGCTTTTAACGCTGTAAATAATTTCTGGTGTTCTTTTGCCCATTCCAGGATCCTCAAGGGAGGTGAAAGCTCCTGCCGAAGTCTCGGACCAAATGGTCCAGAAGCTTAAAGGCAAGAATGAGTTTACTGTGCTGGCGACCCTCAAACAGGATCATCTCAACTCTGGAGTCATCCTCTCCATCCATCATTCTGAACACAGGTATGATAAGTGCACATGTAATCATGGTACTGTGTCTTTAGAATTTCTTATACACATATAAAAAATATTTTAAATATGTCCAACATTTCTCATTTGTATGATAGCTTCAGATATATGCTCAAAGACAAAATAGTCAAAACAGTTTTTTTTACATTATGTAAGAAGGCATTTTAAGGAAAAGGTCATTCTGAGACAGAGCAACATCTCATGGAGTACAGTAAATCTTTAATAAATCCTATTGACAGTCCATTATCACAATTATATTTAAAAATTCAGTACATCTTTGTTTTTTCGTATCAGCAACCTTGATATTTGTATTTGATAAGCATTCAGATGTTTTACACGCTAGCTGAATAAACAAGGCAAATCACCTCAAATGCCAGTGTATTGTTCACAGTCCATCAATGATGCAACATGGAGTCTGTAATTGTATGTTGAAAATTGATGAGACACTATCTGCAGTTGGTATGCTAATGTTTTCATTAGTTTGTGGTAGCTGAGCCGTTGGATGATCAGAACAGCAATCTGAGTTTCACATAATGCACTGAATGAACAGTTTGTACATTAAAGTCAGTCCTGAGAAGAGATCTCACAGGGATGTTAATGACTTTCCCCACTGCTGATTAGCTTTCCCAGTCATTCATATGCTACAAAGCACCGCTGCATGATTTCATTTGGAAACGTGACAACGACTAATTCAACATCAGAGGTGTAAGCGACTGCATTTATGGAGCCAGGATTAATGTGCATGCATGGCTAGGGGAGAGTAAATCTATTAGATGTGGTTTGCAGATAAATCAATTCCATTGCTACATTTGCATGAGCGTCTATTTTTCTTTTGAATAATGTTTCCAGCAAATAACTTTGCTTTAAATAAGTCTGCCTTTAAAAGCAGAGCTGATGAGTGTGTACTGGCAGCTGTTTTCATTAGTGTCCCTGTGCTCAGTGAATTTCGGTGTGGAGGAAAGGATTCTTCTGGAATACTAATACTTCAGTTTAAAAAGTTGAACCATTACATATGGGCCATTGTGATGTTGCACTTACAAGCCATATAGAACCATTATGCTTGACATTATGTCAGTGCACTGCTTGAAAGGGATTGAGGTGTTTATCTCTCAGCACTGTGGTGAGAAGAGCCTTGAGTTTAGACACTTTGGTGATACAAGCATTTGTTTCTGCAGAGAAGAGAAATAAAGATTTTGTTTCAGTAATGTGACTCGTTATAAGGAATGTAAGGGAAGCCAGTTACCAGAGGAGCTATCTATGTGTGGTTGTTACTAAAGCAGGTTGCTGCTACTTTTATCCCTCAGATTTCTCGAGCTTGAGAGCAGCGGACAGCGCAGCGAGGTGCGTCTTCATTATCGCACCAAAAGCCAACAAGACCACACCGAGGTCTTCCCTTACAGCCTGGCTGACGACCAGTGGCACAAGGTCTCTGTGGCCGTCAGCGCTTCTCATGTCATATTACATGTGGACTGCAATAGGTAAGATGCTGAGAATGCATGTATAGTATTAGGTTAGGTACAATAGCAATGCCAGTTTTATTTGTATAGCTCATTACATCAAAATAAAACAAAATACACTTTAGATTGAAAGACACAGCTCAAAAGCATAAAGACGAGATAAAAACAAACATAGTCACAGTCAATATGGGAATAGATAAGAGCATATAATCTTATTCTGTTAAACATAGATCTAGCGCACATCAAATATATCAAACATACCCCCGTACGCCTATATGAACAGTTTGGTTTTAAATATAGTTACAGTTGTTACAGACCTCAGGTGAGCAGGCAGTTTATGCAGAGAGCAGGACGACAGTAACTAAAAAAAAATAAGCTAGAGAATGACAGAGCAGTCCTGGACCTCCAGATCCATATCCTGGTGGTGGCTAACCAATCAGATATTGTGGTGGGCAACGAACTATAAAAAAAAAAAAAAAAAGCCCTAGTGATAGATGTAGAAATCCCAAGTGTCAGCATGAGAGGCTTAAACGAGGCTGAACGAGGAAATAGAAACTATGTAAAAAGTGAGTGCAACAGGGGTGGCTATGGGGCAGTGACCTCCAGAATGGAAGAGTGGCTCCAACAGATTCCAGGAGCAACATCAGAGACCTTTTTAAAGATGATTTATTATGTATCACATTTATTAGTCTGACTCAATATTTAACCCACAAAGAGTGGAAAAAAAGATCTAAAGCCAGTAAGAATAAGATTGATGACTGCTGTACGCAGCACATGGATTATGGTTCAGTATGTATTGGCAGGACTTTTGTGTTTGCCACATTTCAAATAATTGTCAATTGTGATAGGCTTTCAACGGATCACATCCATATTTTCTGAGTCCCAGCCAGACTGACGCAGTACAGTGTGTCCAACCTGCGTCAGCAGGGCCTTATAATGCGTTAGCTCAAGTCACGGTAACCCTCTTTGACTGCCCTCTAGATCAGGGTTTTATGTGTGCACGACGCTGCCTGGGATTAGTGAACTTACCTCTCTATTTGACATAGAAAAATAACTGCAACTACCAATGAAATTTAAATGTAATTTAAACAGCTCGTTTAAATAACAAAGAAAAAGCGAGAAGACATTCATATTTACTTGGGAGTGTTCTTCTGTGTCATTCTTTAATTTTACAATTTAAGTCTACTGAGCTATGCTCACAGTACTTTCCCACTTGGACATCCACACTTGACCACAGTGGCCAGTAAAGGTTAAGCACACCTTGAATAAACCTACATCTTACCTGCACCTGCTGTACGGTGCGTGATAATGATGCTCCAATAAAAGAAGCAGGCGGCATCACCATGTGTACCACAGAAAGCGTATGGCAGTTTATACTTACCTTTGGGAATATGTCAACAGGTGGATTTATAAGGACAGGACCTGCAGTGTGGCAGGAAACTGCCACCGATGACATGACCGGAGCGAATAACATTTAAGTTGTTTAAACTGTGCATTTCTGATTTTAAGCTGTCATGTATGTTTTTAATTTTCAGGATCTATGAGCGGGTAGTGGAAGCCCCCTATATGGACATTCCGGAGGACACTTCCTTCTGGCTTGGACAGAGAAATGCTGCTCACGGCTTCTTCAAGGTTAATGTTTCACTGCAAACCTCTTTCTCAGAATGAATTAATGCTGATGCCTGTCCTGATCTGTCATATTAATGAGCAATAAATGATTCAGAACAGCAAGAGCTCTATCTTTTCACCCATTATGCGCTTGGTTTATGCCATGTCTTCTCAGTCTTTGTTTGTCTTGTTTAGTTTTATTTATTATAGCTGTTGGGTTTAATTGCCCACATTTCTCAAGGCTTACCATTTTAATTTGATGGCTGCTCTGCTCACCGCAGGATTTCACTTTTTTTTAATGTCATTGTTTGTTTCCTTTCCCTCAGTCTGTAACTAAGCTCAGTGCAATTATCTCAGCAACCCCAGAACACTGATTTGGGAGAAATCATTAAACAGCCCGTGGACTGTGCTCATTAAGCTTAGTCTACAGTATTGCTTATCAGGCAGAGGGATATACAGTTTATCACCAGTTTCAGACTTGAGCACATTTCAGGATTTCTCACCTGGGGAGACATGTTGAGGCCAAAAATGTCAGCTTACCTGCAGCTGCTACTATTTAAATCAGACAGTCGGTGACTAGTTTGTTTGATGGTGTGGTGATGTTTGTGAAAGCATGTACCTGTTATTGCTTTGCATAGTGTGAGCTGGCTTTTGCATTTCATTTGTGTTAATTGGGTGATGAAAGAAGCCTTGGAGGTCAGCCGCTGATCTTGTCACGTAGCAACATTTCTCCTTGTCGCTCTCTGCAGCCGTGATTAGTTGCTCGGAAGGAATGTCTCCTTTTTAAAACACACAGCTTCATTAGTGCACACACTTTTGGGTGTAACTGACAATCAGAAGATCACAACCCTGTGTTAGTGAGGACTTCAGTGTCAGCATATTGGCACCTCATATATCTTCTATACTACAGACATTCTAAGTTAACCAACTCAGCTCGAGCCTGCTTATCGAGTGATTTTTTTTTTTAAGCATTTTTAACTCCATCAGTGATGCCTCATTTCACATAAACCAAGCAAAGTGTTCTTTTTTCCTACATGGATGGAAATATTTCTTAATAATTCAAATAATTGAAATAGTAGCAAATCTAAAGCCCTTTTGAGATATACATTACTTTTCAGTAGTCCGTTGGCAACTGCACCTGTCGTTGCCATGTGTGAATCACCCTCTGGTTCTTTTCTGTAACATTTAGCTGTGTCAGTGTCATTAGGTTAGACCTTCTAACATTCAGATCACAGATCACTTACAACACGACATAAATATGAACTGCTGCAGTCACGTGAGCTGAAGCTGCAGATTCTACTCTCCGTACAATTGAATTTCAGTATCAGCTGCCCCCATCCACAATGTGGAGTGTTTTTTAGTTTCATGTGAATCTTTTATGGCAAGCAACATTGTTGCGGGAAAACTTTTTAAATCTAGAAGGATTTACAACATTTTGATTGTTGGCTTTTACACAACCACGACACACTTTGCACTCTAGTCGGAAAAGGGAATAAAATCCTTTCAACGTTGTTCATTTTTGCAATTGACATAGCTTTAACATCCATGCAATGCATCCAAACTTTACTTAACATTTTGATTTCATTCTTCTTCTTTTTCTCTAGTTCTGGCAGGATACATCTAAATTTTTTTTGTGTGTGTTACATGACAGCACAGGCTCTGATTAGAGACACAAAGAAATAGAGAAATATAACAATTTCCTCTAAGGTTCATTTTAAATTTCTTTACGGTTTTTGCAATAACAACCCAAAATATCCCCACAAAGTTTTTTGTTTTCTTTTTCCTCTTGGCCCTTTAAATATGGCCCCACTTTCCTTTATTTTCTTTTTGCGTATTGTAGGTCTAGAAGAATAACCTAGGGGATTCATTTTCATACATCAACTAAATTACCAGTTAAATACCTGACAGTTCTATTCCAATCTGTATCACATATACTCTCATCTACTTTCAAATGATCCAACACAAGATGGATTTCATATAAGTCCATCTTGTTATCCAACCTCGCTTCCATGTTCAGTTTCACTCGCAAATTTGTCACATTAGTGGCGTAAATCCTTCCCTCTGACTTCAGCTACATAGAAGCATACAATACACCATTAACCACTGTTCAAATGAAGTAAGTTGTAGTCGTGTGGTGTGAAATTTGCACTGTGGCTGCAAATAAACGTTATTTTTATGGTTTCATTACAAGTTTGAGAGACAGGACTCCTGTCTGCTTCCATTTCGGCGCTTTGCCGAGAAAAATCAGCGAGTCATTTCCGCAGGATTTAAATCTATGGCCGGTAAATTGAAGTGGCAAGACAATTTAGAAAACAATTTCTCCTAAGTTGCACTGCTCCGCTTCTGTAAGGGTAATAAATGCTTTCAAGGAGTGAAACAGGACAGGTTACCATGGCAACAAAGTATCTACATGTATGTGTGTTTGTCTATCAGTGTTTGGGGTTGGGGAAAAGGGCAAAAGGCTATTAGTTTGGACTTAAGTATCAAATTGAATCTGTATCTTTTAGTTAATGCTCATCAGAGGAGATTGGAGGAATAAGCTAACAATTCCATGTATAAAATCAAACTCCCACATCCTTGGCTCACTCAACTTCCTGCTGGTGTCTTGATATTTGATGATTCATTGCAGCAACAGTCTACTTGACAACCTCTCTTCTAATGAAAACATATATTTCCCCCTCGCTCTTGGTAATTGCCATGTCTTGAGCAGGCGTTTTTATCTTTGCATGTACTGTGTTTGTTTGGACTCTCGTTATCTCAGGTTGGAATCAAATGAGCATGCCTAAACACCTATATCCCTTTGGGTCCTCATCTACTTATTACACATTAAACTCCTTCACCATAATAGTTCTGCCCGTCTGTTACTTGTGGGGTTTTGTTCTCCTCGATCTCAACATTTGTTGTGTGTCTGTGTGTTTAGGGCGTGATGCAGGACGTGGAGATCCTGGTGATGCCGCAGGGTTACATCTCGCAGTGTCCAGATCTTAACAGGAGTGAGTGCAGACTCTTCCTCAAAAAAATTTAAAAAAGGATTTATTGAGTGTTTAATTTAGTTTAGATTAACCTTACATTCACTGGAGCACTTATTTTGCAAGGCGCCTGATTACACTGTCTTAATTTTCTTGTTTTAAAATGAACATGAAAACACTTTCACAGTCTTTTCCTAAAGGCTTTGAATATTGAAACGTTTTTCAAAAAGTCAAACATGACAGTACATTATGGAATTCACAATCTTTCCAGTATGAGCGTGGAGTATCTTTTTTTTTGCCATGACTTTGGTGATGATACTGTTTTCAGGAGACAGGGCAAAGGGATATGTGTGCAGCCTTGATTTCCATACCAGGAGACTGTGAGAGCTAATTTAATTGTTTTCTGCAAACAGACTCACGTTCTTTATCGATTGTGAAAACATACAAATATCTCATAGTTTAGTATGAGTTTATGTCCCTATGCCTCCAAAAATTTTTCAAGCTATCTGTCTTACATATTTATATTTACCATGTGGGATAAAATGATGTGAATTGTCCCTTGTCTCAGCATGTCCAACTTGCAATGATTTCCATGGACTTGTGCAGAAAATCATGGAGCTGCAGGATATTCTTGCAAAAACATCAAGCAAGGTAATGTAAAATTACACGATGAGACATTTCCTGTTACACACAACTGAAGCATAATCCTTAAAAAAGATTAGATTAATTACAGCTGCGAATTAAATGAGTGACTTACACAAAAGGCATACATTATCCTCTTATCAGCATGCTTTTGTCATCGCAACAGGCTATAGGAGACAAATCAATGTTAGATTATTAGGCTGTCAAAGTATTTCATCTTATGGTGCAGAGACTGTGAGTCTGAAAGGTGTTAAAATAGTTTCTAACCACTGATATTTGTGAGGCACTGGTTTACTTTCTACATGTCAACCTTAATATACAGAATTAGACTTAAATCTTTTTATTCCTTGTCTTCTTTTCTCTTCTTCCTTTTCCTTTTTTCTTTTTGTGGTGGGGGGTGGTGGTCGCTTGAGCAGCTGTCCAAGGCAGAGGAGAAGATGAATGGGCTGGATGGCTGCTATTGTGAGCGAACCTGCAGCGTCAAGGGGGTCGTCTACAGGGAGGATGAGGGCTGGACAGATGGCTGCAGGAACTGCACATGCACGGTGGGTCCTCACACACGGGTGCTACTTGATTATGTGTGTGCGCGCGCACATGTTAGACTAATAAAGGGCATGTAAATTTGATGAAGTGTGTGTGAGTAATTGTGAGTCCAAATTTGTGTGGTTTTCATCACGAAATGGGATTGTGTGTTTACTGGGACCTGACTGTGTCATGATTGAATAAACACTGCAGATGTGTGTGTGAAGTTTGTGTATGTGTGTATTTGTTCCTAGTAACGTGCATTTTTAACCGTTAGTATATCGCTCTTGTTTGTGTGCACAGCTCAATCTGAGTTTCTGCATGTGAAGCACACATCTTCATTGCTGTAATTGTTAGAGTTGGCCTTTGTTTAGCTCCACTGTTGCTCAAGTGTGTGAGGACGGGGGTGTGTGGGTGTGCGTTTGGATGTGGAAGAGGTGCAGAGTGCAGGGTCTCCTTTGTTGGCAGCTTGTATTGTCATTATGTCTGTATATTAGAGGAGGGTTGCCCCAGTTACCCATGAAAAGATACACTATCAAAAATCTTTGCTGTGCTCGGGATTAGACACACGAACAACAGTGCTCGGGGATGCTTCTGTCTCTCAAGGGTTTAGAAAGCACTAGAGATCCCAGGCTTGTACCACATCAGAAAACAGATTTCACTCTTTGTCAGTCTACTCAGCTTTGCAACATAAAACTCATTCAGTGCTGCCGAACTGCTCCAACCAGCCAATGAGATACCTTTGCGCACCAGTAGTCAATATGGGAAAAAAAAAAAAAAAAGGAAATCACATATCTCTCTGTGCGCTGCACGTAATTGCTCCTGACAGATGATAATTATCATCAGGGATTTGTTCAACCCACTCATCCAATGAGATGGCTTCATTCGCCAGAAAGGATATTTTGCCATTCCCGGGCTGCAATTAAGGAATTAGATCGAATATGTTCCTTACCTTATGTGTGGCAATTAGCTGTGACCTTTAATATTCAAAGGTGAAGCATTAAGATGTCATCAATTATGTGGATCAGGCTCATAGATGTTGCTGTCACAGAGTTTTCATCCGTGGAAATGATGTTAATCACAGGCATAGTATGAAGAAAGAGGACCGATTTTACAAGAAAATCCCACTATAGTTTATGTGTAGATGAACAAGCTTGTTCCTTGTATTTAAAGAGTTGCTTAAAGATAATGCTTTTGCACAATTGTATTTCAAAAAGCAACATAGGTAGAGTTGAGTGCATCCATGCTGGGGCCTGGTCACGCTGCCCTTTATAGTAGTGTATTTTAAACAAAAATGATAGTATTTCAATGGGATCTTATCACAGAGAGTTGTATTTTTCTGATGTAGCCTACCCATGCTGATATGGACAAAATAGAAACCCTACAATGAACTGCAACATACAAATACAGCTCAGGTAAAACAAAGCTGAACATTGTAAACTTAATAAAGGAAAACACAGAGGACTGCTGTGTTAGATTGCATTAGAGGGAAATTACTGTACTGCATAATATGTTGGCCAGAAAATATAATGCCTGGCAAAAATGATGGAATCACCTCTTTGTAGAAGTTCCTTCAGGTGTTGTATTTAGAAGAAAAAAAATCCTAGATTGGATACAAAAAAATGTATTCAACAGCTGATGTGTTTCAATAAGCCAGCGGCATTCTTGCTTTGTTATAAAATTGTTATATTTCATGCCATTTTTTTCCAGATAGAAGAAGAAATTATGGAATCACCTTACAATTAAAAGACAAATACCTAGACAAAGAGACCTAGACAATACCTAAAAAGAATGAGCCTGCAGGTAAGACAGAGTGCTGGCAATTGAACCTCGGAGTTGAGCAAAAGGTGTCGGTTGCTCCCAGTCAGCTGTGTGTACAATTTGGAGAAAGTACAAACGAAATGGGGAGTTTGTAAAAGGGTGCTGCAGGTCCACCATGAGAGACATCAAAGAAAACCCAAAGAAACAAAACAAAACAAAAATGCATAACAAAAGAAATTTAAAACAAATAGGGAGAAAGAGGACCGCTGAGATAGGCTCCAGCCCCCCAGCGACCCAACCAACGGATTAAGCAGGTATAGAAAATCGATGGATGGATGGATAGCGAGAAAAAGAGGTAAATGTTTTTGAAAATAAATTGTCTGAAGGAAATGGGATTCACATACAGAAAAGCCAAACATAAATACCTAAACAGCAGAAAACAAGGTTACAGTGAGCCAAAAAGAGGCAGTCACGGGCTGTTGATGATTGGATGAAAGTGACGCTCAGTGATGAATCTGCCTTTGAAAAGGTGATGATGCTGGATCCACAATCACTGATGATATGGGGTTGAAGTCAGGTAAAGATGGTAGTCCTTGCCTCTACAATAAATGCACAGATTGATTTTTCTCATTTCATCATTTGAAAGGAGGTTTGATGATGCTGAGGTCTTTTTTTCAGTTTGATAATCTATCTTGCCGAGCAAAGAATGTTCAAACTTTTCTTCAGGAAAAACATATCAACTCAATGACCAGATCTCAATCTGATTGTACATTTAAGGTGATAACAGAAAAAAAAAAGGTTCATGAAAAAATACCACCCTGCAATGCTGATCTATCAACTACTGTCTGAGAAAGGTGGAATCTGATTGATGTAGAATGTTCAGCTGTTGAATACAATAGTGCTGTGTCATATCTGAAATTTTTATATTTTTTTGAACACCCTCGAAGAGTGATGATTTCTTTTTGTTTTTGTTTTTGAGATAGATAAGATTGTTATAAGAATAAGACAGAATGTTGCTAGTTGAAGTTTAATGACAAGCATGTTTCATTATTGTTATTACAATTATTTAAACATTTACATTTAAAATGTCTTAATTTTGGTCACAGTTTTGCAATTAACAATTCAATCAATATGAAATGAATAATTTGCAGATTTTTACATTGAGGTAACATCTATCAACACAGGCATCAAGCATTCCATATAAGATTCGTGTAATCATTATTCAAACAATGTGTTTCTCTGCCCCCAACAGAATGGCACAGTACAATGTGAGGCCATCTCCTGCCCTCCCCCTCAGTGCCCTGCAGGCACAGTGCCTGCCTACGTGAAGGGTGCCTGCTGCAAGGAGTGCCAACGTGAGTGGAGTACTCTTGACCTCAGCACCATCCTACACTTCTGAAATGATGTACACAATTGCACACAAACATACATACAATGCAGCACAGCAGCCTTTACCAGCAGATCTGGAGTGCATATAACGCCTCCACAAGGGCTGCCTGACAATTGACCGGGGCTCTGCTGTGTTGCTAAGCTACCTCCTAACATGTCCCTGGAGATGAGTTCATCCTTTTGCATATACATGGACCAATCAATTATTCACTTGCTGGCTTCAAAACACAGATGGCCACCAGTCACACAGGCATGAGCCAGTAAATCTGGGATCGCTGCATGTAATGTAAAGTAGTTCCTATTTATGGTGTGACATGTTGCGGCTGTGAGAAAAGTGATGAGGAAAGAAATATTAAAGTCCTGAAATGATTCACAGGCGTGCACCGTCTTTGTAAATGTCCATTTTTGAACTTTTAGCACTGATGTGTTCTGGCTGGAGGGATAAATAATTCTGTTTCATCACATTTTCTGCATAGAGGGTCTTCATTTTTTTTTTTTCCCAAAAGTCTTTGAGCTAAGCAATGAACTCTTATTAGCCTTCTCACTGCAGCGCTCTGCATCTCATATTTCTCAATTCCCCTCTCAATAAAAATAGACTTCAGTCTGTATTATCCTTTCTCACCCCAGTATTGTTTCAGTGGTAACCATGATGAAAAAAAAATACAAGATATATTAGCTTTTGAGAGGCAGAGAGGAGACTGCTAATGTGTTGATCAAAATCCAGCATGCGAATTACTTGAAGAACTTTTCACCTTTTGACTTATATAATGTATAAGGTTACACACCATATAAATGATAAAATAATGCAGCACACTGTATGTTTGCATAGTATTTCTTTGCAGATTTGACTCCACACATCTTGTGCAAGCTGACTTCATTTGAGAACCCACTCATCACAAACTCCCACACACTTCTGCTGTTGATCTCCTTCTTCGCTTGCAAGCAAAACAGAGACACGATTGAACTCTCTATCAGGAAGAAACCATTAGTCTCCTCGATTCTAATCATCTTGTGTCAGCATAATTTCCGCTGACCCAGGGGTCAGGGATGCAACAACAGGGGTTTTTAAGCATGACTCCCTCTGCTGCTGTGTTGCACAAATATAAACACATAGCGGGTAATACCCTTAAACTCGATACACCTGTGCCCATTTATCTCAACAAGGCAGACAAACACACAGCTAATTACGCATGCTTTGGAGAGAAGAGTGCCACAAGTTTCCCCACCACAAATACCCGATTCGCTCTCCCAATTAAAGCCTTATCTCACAGCACAAGGCCGTGCAGGGAGGAGTGCTGTCTCCCTCCTCTGTTTCTTCTTTCTTTTTTTCTTATTGTCTGTCAAGTAGTGCGTCAAATGGATGTTTCAGAAGTCTTCCGCTTTCATGCTACACAGCTTTGTGATAGCGTCTGACCTGCTGTGTCAATCATTCCTGCCCCTGGTATCAGTCTGAATCTGTCTGACCCCAACCGCTCATCAAACACACTCTTCCTGACCATGTGATTATTATTATTATTATTGAACACTCCTCCCCCACCCTTGCAATTACATGAAACAGCTTTTCGGTAGTGCAGGGTTGAAGAGTGCTTTCTCTCTGTTCATAATAATTATGTCATCACTCTCTCTGTCGCACTCTTTAATTGGGTTTGACATGCTTGATTTGGTTCGACTCTCATTTACCTGAGGCCTTAAAAAAGCTTTAAAAAGCCACAGATAATAAGGACTGAATGTGTTGTGCATGTAAAAAGCACTGTTGAAAACATTCTTGAGTTCAATGTAAAGGTAGCTATGAATGGGCCAGTCTGACCAAAATAAATGTGAGCTGTGTATTAAGAAAATAGAGAAAATTCTGACATTTTCTTAATAGAGAAAGAAAATAGAGAAAATTCTGATATTTTCTTAATAGTACTTTATTACAGATCAAGTGCAATGTTTACCTTTGGTTATTTGTAGCTGAAGACGTCTTACAAGGTATTATTACATCAAATATTTTGCCAAAATGAATAATGTATTCATTAATTCACTGTTATCCTCAGAATTAATTTTATCTTTGAACAAATACAATATTCTCAATCAATCAAAAATGTTATTGAACCTCAAACCTGAGCATTTCACATAGAAAAAGGGAGATTAGTCATTTTCACTAGAATATATGTGTGCACATCTAATGCAGCAAAAGTCATCTGAATTATCAAATCAAATCAAATTTATTTGTATAGCACATTTCATGTACAAACAGTTCAAAGTGCTTTACATAAAATAAAAGCATTGCAGCAGGGAGTGCAAGAAGCATTAAAAATACATAAAAGAATATAAAGAGAAACAAATAAAATCACACAAAAAAAAATTACAAAAATTGTCTTTCCCTGCTTAGATATTTGCTCTCAGTTTACTGAGTGAAACCACTTTTAGACATGTGGTGCTTTCCCTTAATCTGTTGGCAACTGGAAGTGTAGGTGTCATGTGTTAATTACCCCCCTTGTGCTTTCCCCTGACCTTTTACTAGGGTGGACCCTGTAACATGTTTGTATCACTTTCAACATGGCACAAGTCTGAACTTCTGCAGTCACATTAACAGACAGTTACACACACAGGAGTGGTGGGTTACTTTGGCTTCCGCTCAACAGCTCAGAGGGATGCAACAGATCACCTTACTAGATAAAAAAACATGATCAAACCCCCCACCACCACCACGGTTTCAGCTACGATAATTAGCCGCAGCCCTTTTTTCACGTTTAAGCCAAAATAGAAAACCATTAAAAAGCATTTGAGCTGCAGCTGAAGCTCTGAATATATACATCAACATTTTCAACTGCTTCCATCCATCACCATTTTCTTTGACAGAATGCAGCACGCATGTTGCCTTGATATAGATTTTTCGGTCCATAAGATATGCTGTTATGAGAAAATTGTAATTCTTTTTGGAATTACAGAGATTTGTATAGTAGTGCAGCTTTTCCTCTGACAAACAGCTGTGATGGTGGTGGTTTGTCACCCTGAGGTGAAGGAAAAATGTATGTTTTTCTTAGTTTATATGCTTTTACTATAGTGCAATTAAACCCTCAGCCTTCGCTGTGACTTTGTTATATATAACCATTATGTGCTTTTGTTGGAATATTTGTATAAAATCAATGATAGATGCAGTATGTTTCAAGTTTTAAAAAATATATATTTTATTACTTTTTCATTTTGCTAACATCTGGACTATAACATTGGATAAATGTGTAGTATTTCAAACAAGTGATGCGATTTTAAGCGTGTGATTGCTTGTACAGAGTGCTCTTTAGTGCGCTTATTTACGTGCATGTGCATGTGTGTGTCCTGTATTCTACTACCAGCTGTCTGTTTGTTCGGTGGAAGAGAGTTGGTGGAGGGAGATCAGAAGGCTGTGCGCGACTCCTCTGGCAGGTGCCTGCTGTTTGAGTGCAGGGTAAGTCATGTCAACACACACAGACACACACTTAATCATATTTACTTATGAGGTTTTTTTTTTTATCAAAATCTTATCCAGACACATACCCTACTGGAACTTACTTAATCAAACGCTCTAGCACCATTAATGTCAGAGTGCCGTCTCACTAAACGTGTTGCATTGTTAAAGTGCTCCGCAGTTCTATGGTCTCCTTTGTCACCATCCTCTTTGATTATTAAACCACTGCAGTGTACAGCTCTCTGTGACCAGGCTCTACTAGCTTTTTGGTTTCTGGTCCCTTTTTTTTATAACCATTATAGCTGACATCTAAAGATGCTGAGCTAAAAACTAAAGTAAAAACACTGCAGTCCTCTGGCTGCCCGGGATCTTCATGTGTAGACCTGCCAAAAACTCTTCTGCAGCAGTGTTGGAATTCTACACACAGCAGCGCCATTTAGCAGCACACACACACACACACACAAGATATTTTTTGTCTAATATGACTGTTATGGCAGTTTCATGTGCTCATCCATCCTTGATTTTGGGTGCACTGTCTGCGCTGCGATATGAAGAAGTTACTAAAAGGAAGAAAAATCGAGTCATGTTGGGCTGTACCATGCAGTGTAGAGGAGGCTTTTAGTGATTTGGAAACAAAGCTGTGCATCTTTCAGTCATAAAACTCTACAGCCATTTTTCAGTACCAATCATCAGAGACAAAGTGGTCCCTAATTGGGTTCATTTCCTAATTATTCAAAATATTTGCTCTTGTCTGCCTGGTGCACCAGATGGATGGGTAGCTCACTTTTGGGAGTAATTCACTTGATGACATTACACCAGGCGGGCTCAATCAATCACGCAAAAGTGATTTGAAGTTTTTAATCACCCGACTCTATCATAACGAGCAGCTCCTGCATGAATTCTGCAAAGCAACCATTAGAATGTGGAGCTGCAGACAGCTGTCTGGCTTGCTTGGCCACACCTGGCCCATCTGCAGTCCCGGTTAACTGACTGGCATTTCCAGGCAGATCAAAGAAGTGAGGACAGGGAGGGTTGTCAGTCAGCCCACTCACTGCAGACTCCTGCAGGCTTCCCCTGACAGATGCTTGTCATGCCTCTGATCTTCTGTTTGCCTGATGGCTGCAAGGGTGGTGCAGGTTTTGGGTGGTGGAAGTAGATGGTGAAGCTTGTTGTGAAAGTTGCCGATTTTTTGGGGGGGAAAGTTTGCTCCAGAATTTCACACAGACCTACGTAGTTTATTGATGAGCTTGACATGTCAGACGTTGGACTGAAAGGATAGCTTAAGATTAAGTAAAACATTGTGCACTTGAAATTGACTTCGATGATCCAATGTTTTTTGTCCTAGAGTCTCTGCTTTTAAAGTGTCTCAATTAGCATCAGTTGAATGTACACACTAGAAACACTAGAAATGCCCACCACAGGCATGCAGGGAAAAATCAGGTTTTACACCCTTACTAAACACACATGAAAGGATTATTCAGAGGACTGATTCACTGTTTGTTGCCAGTAATAAAGATGCAGAATGAATCCTCATGCAGACCGCTTTGAATACCTGAAGGACAGACAGACTTGTGAGTGACCATGGAGAAATTGGTTTATAATGAACACATGTGGAGGGGGGGGGGGGGATTGTGGCAGAGAAAGAGAAAAGACAATAAACAAATAATTACCTTCATAATTACCCTTTCAGGCTTTGAGTAAATGAAGAGGGAACAGAGTCCACCCAATATGTAGCTCACAAGAATTTTGTCTGTGCCCTTTACAGGACAGGACCATGCATCGAGTGGTCCCCAGTGAGCCTTGTCCTGAACTCAACTGCCCTGAGTCGGAGCAGATCGCTTTGAGCAGCAGATGTTGTAAAGTCTGCAGAGGTATTGCACAGGCATCATTCTGACTGCATCATTTAAATACTATATAATGTTATATTCATTTTGATTTGATTTGATGGAGCATGCAGATTTGGGTTTCTTTTTAAGCTAGGCAGGTAAAAGAGGAATAATATTTGGAAGGTATGATCAGAAGAAGACTTACTGTACTGATGTTGGAACTGTTGGAAACTGTCACGTGTCATGATCGAGAATTTTCTGTTAAATACAAAAAACAAGAAAGTAGCTGTGATGCAGCAGTTATTTAGCTAGTCCTACTTTGCTCTTCAAAACACATTGAAGATTTAAGAATAAGCTGGCAAGCAATGTTTATGACCCCAGGAACTTCCAACTTTGTAGGATTCCTTTTGCAGAACTTGCTGTTTGATTTCTGTATATTTGATTTCATATCAGGGGCTTCACTGTGTTTATTTTGATATTCTTTGCAAAACAAACTACTTTGCGAGTTGATTGGATTCTGTAGTGTTTTCTCACTGTTCTGGGAGAAACTAACAGTAGAACAAGAGAGAGGCAATCTTATAATGACTATGTACTTTTAGTCCACCACTATTAAACATGTTTTTTTTCCAAGTCTTTAGAAGTATAAGCCAGATTCTGCAAAGCGAATTGTTTTTTTTTAAAACAAAATACGCCATTGAGAGTCTCGTGAGTAAAAAATATTGCGAAAAAAGGATGTCATACCACTTCATAGCCTATCCGCTGCTGTGTCTCAACCTTTCGTCTTCTTGCCTCCTGCAGGTCATGATTTCTGCTCAGAGGGCCATAGCTGCGTGGAGCACTCTGACTGCGTGAACCTGGAGGCAGGAGAATGCTGCGTTTGTAAGGATGGCTTCCGCCCACTGCGAGACGATAATGCCTACTGTGAAGGTATGCAGTGTGGCTCTGAATAACTAACCCTGAGTTTTTTTTTTTCCATTTTCTTTTTTGTGAATGTTTCTGGGCTGTATTGAAGGAGGCCATGAGGAAACTTTCAGCTGATTTCATTCCAATTTCTGAAAAGATAACACGCGGTATATTAGACAGAGGAAAGTGCACGCACATGGATCGGGAACTTTATTTAGACATACGGTGAACCATACATCTTTAGAAATGCCCATGTTATGGCATTTATGCTATTTCTTTTTCACTGACGTGTACCGTCTCACAGTCACCGTCAATGCCACATCTTATTTTCAAGCTCTCAGAGGAGAGTATTTACTGCTATTCACTCTGGAGCATTATAAGAGCAGTGCACATACACTTGCCCTGGGCCTGAGATGAATAACACTGCCCAAGTCTAAGGCGCGAGTAGACATTGTCAAGTCGTGAAAATAGTATCTAATATATTTAGTCAAACTCAACATGAGTAACATATTGTACAATAAGAGTTGATGAGCGTTTTATTGTTTACATAGTATTTAGTTTGGAATGAGCACAACAAATTAGCCCTGAAAATGTTGACATTTAAACTTTATGTTCATTTATTTGGGCAGATTTCATTTAGCTTTGATTGAATTAGAAAAAAAAAAGGTAGTTAAAAAGTGGAAACATAAAAGAACAATTTACAAATAAAGCAGACATTTTTTAAATTCTCCGTGGAAAACACTGCTGAATTTAAGCTTTCACCTAATCCTTTTATGATGGGTGACTGTAATCCTCTCCTTGTTTGTAACCACCGCACGTACAGCTTTTCAGAATGCATTTTCAGAAACTAATGTTTGTCTTCTCAGTCATTAGATGAATTTGTGCTATTAAAAAAAAAACGCTCTTAATGCTTGCATGTATTCAGCATTTCTCTCCAGGGGAAGGCAGCTATGATCAGCAGGGACATTCATTACTGATCGCACACACTAAGGCTCAGATGCCTCCATCAACGTAGCACTTATCAGTCAAACACCATGTAATTAATTATACCAGCCCAGTTCTTTTACACACACAGTTTTTTCTCTGATTGCCTTTTAAATGCCCCTCATTTTTACATTAGCCAACTGAAAAACATCCTCTACACCTCATTGAGCAGGTCATTTGTTGTTGACGGGGAAACCTGCTCACAGAATTCAAACGTTCACACAAGAAACTGGCAGGGCCAAAGCTGAATTTCTCATCTGCCATCCTTGCTAAATTTTACTCGATGCATCATTAAAAAATAAAACATTTTTATCACTGCACTATCTTGCTGGAAAAAAAATGCAGCAATGTCTCCCCCTGTGTATCAAAGTAATTCGAATTCTTCTGCTTTTGACCCTAACAGCTGCCCTGTGCATATGTAGCCTTCTTGATCTTCTCTTTTCATAGTGCACGCCATTATGGAGCATCTGTTAGCGAGTGCATGTCTCAGCTTATTTTGTTGTCTTCAGTCCACACACTCCCTGTTAGATATACTCTGTCAGCTTCATCAAGATGAGGCTGAAGCGTCAATCAAGCAGCTTGTTTTCTTATCTAAACTAGGATGCTAAACAAATGAGGAATGATCCACAGCTTCAGCAGATCGAATATTAATTTTTCATGTGTGAGCAGTTATCTGGATGATCAATCCATGGGAATCTGCACGGTAACAGATACAATCTGATTTCAGTTAATAGGAAGTGATTCTGTGGGGTTATAGGTTGTGATGAAGCAGCACATGCAAGCATCATTAATCAATCATTCAGTCAGCATTGCACAGTATTTCAAAATTCATTTCATCTGAAAAATTGTAGCATTTTGTCCCCAAAAATATACATTTTCTGCTAGTTAATGTACAGCATATTTAAGATTATGAATTCCATTTCCTTTTGGATGCTAAAATGTACAAAATTAAATTTATCTGACAGTTGTATCGGTTTATTATCAGATTAGGACATAACATCAGGTATAAAGTACTATGTAAAGTTACTGCAGGACAGTAGGGGAAAGCTCTACCTCAACCAGAAAAAACGCTTCATTTATGTGACGGTTTCACTCCAGCAGTTATTATTCATCTTTCATTCATCATAAAGACTTATCTGGTTTTTTCAGAATTGTAAATTTCCAAACTTTTTTCTTGAAAAATCTTGATTTGGTCTTAAAATGGCGTGGGATATGATACTGATGGTGAATATGCTCATCTGGCCCTGCCCATATCTCTGCCCACCAACAGATGATACTGCCTGCCAAGTCTCCCTCAACTCTGTTTAAGCTGTGCACTGTTTGCCACTAAGATTGGAGTATTTTAGCGGTAACTGTTCAAACCACAGAATGAACAAGCTAAATTTTTCAGTGGTTAGTCAGCACCAGCCAGCTTGGCCTGGGGCTCTGGCCACTGGCAGCTGTCGTATCTCCTACAGCTTGCTCAGCTGCACAGCTCCTGTCTAGGCCTTGCTTTTACCATTTTCTCCCTCTAGCTTGTGCTAACTTCTCCTCTAGCTTGCCCTTGCATGTTATTTCATTGGTTTCTCACAGCCTATGCAAAAGCTCTCAGTTGTAGTAGTAGTCAGGATTTGTTCCACTGAGTCAAAGCAGAAAGCCCGAGCCATGGTAATGGCGGATTTTTTTTATCTCGTGATTTATCTTGTAGCACATTAGACAAAAATGCTATGTTTAGCACATGGGGCCTTTGATAAATTAGTAACATAACCTCTAACAACTGTAGATTTTTACGGCTGGTGTGGTATTTCCTAGTTTGCTTAGGATCATTGGGCCTCATGCAAGAATGTTTTCATATTTTTAATCTAAATTTCTCTTACTTTTTTCGTACGAACACGCCACGTCAGATTCAACAAACGCTCTTAACTTGGAAAAAAGTGTGTAAACGACCTGCGTAAATGATGAATGCCACCCGTGCGTATTTAAGGTCACGTGCACGAGGATAGTAGATTTGCATACTCCACGCCTAAAATAATACAGAATAAGGCTATGCTTCCTCTCTCCTGTGCCAGGAAATGTTGAGTGTTGAGTCATGACAATGGCATCAAGGCGCAAAAATATGGGGGAAATTTTGGGTCAAAAAAATTAATATAAATATGAACAAATTTATAAATGTATATATAATTAATATAAATATAAAAATGTGACACAAATAAATGTATATATGTATATGAATATACATACATTTGTAAATATATTTTCGAGATTTTTAAATAAATATGCTTGACGTGTGTGCAGTCTGCATTTGTGGATCCAGTGATTAAATCACTCGTACGCACGACTTAAGAACAAATCTGTGCGTATGAACGGTTGTTCCATGAGGCCCATTGCTGCATGAACTAATTTCAGCCAAGCTATAGCTGTCAGACAAATGTCCTCACATTTTATCTTATAATACTTTGGTGTACATAGGACTTCATGTTCGACTCAATGATTGCGAGGTGCCTCGGTTCAGTGCCTGCAAATCAAGCCCAAATCATAATCCCTCTACCACCATGTCTGATAGTTGGTATTAATTTTTGTCTTTTTCTAACTGATATGCTGTGTTCGGTGTTCACTATATGAGGAGCTGTGCATGACCAAACATCTCCATTTTGGTCTAGTCCATTGGGCATTGTTCCAGAAGGCTTGTGTTTTGTTCAAATGCAGCTTTATGAACCTAAACTCTCCTGCTGTGTTCCTTTTAGAGAGAAGAGTCTTTCTCCTGGCGGACCCATACTTGTTCAGTCTTTTTTCTAATTGTACTATCATGAGCTTTAACATTCAACATGCTAACTGAGGCTTGTAGAGTCTGAAATGTAGGTCTTGGATTTTTTGCGATTTCTCTGAGAATTGCATGTTCTGCCCTTGTGGCGAACTTGCTGGGACGTCCACACCAGGCAACACTGTCAACATAATTTCCACTTATAAAAAATGTTTCTCACTATTGAATGATTCCAAATTCTTTGGAAATGGCCTTATGATCCCTCCCACTTTGATGGGCAGCAACGGTGGCTTTAAGAAGATCACTGACGTCTTTCCTCCTTATTGTTGTGTTAACACACACCTGAGTGCTCCAGACCAGCAAACCACCAAAACCTCTGATTTTATAAAGGTGCTCACAATTGCTGATGATCAGTTAATTAAACGCATTTGATTAGCTGCGCCTGGTTTCTACTTACGTTCTTAATTCATATGGAAGCAGTAAGAGTGGACTTAGTTTTTCAGACACTGCTTCTGCATTTTGGTTTAGTTGAGCTAAATATATAATGAAACAGTTGACTATGTTATATATTATTAGATTGTTCTTCTCATTCAAAGACAGACATGTTAAGGGCCTTATTATTTGTTACTACAGTATATCCTAATAGAAATAACTTTATATATCTATGTCTAACTAATCAGCATGACAGAAAATGTGATGAAACAGTTTTTTTTTTTTTTTTTTTGTTATGTTTAGTTTTCATTTTTGTTGAATAAGGCCCAACAACCTGCTGAAAATCCAAAGATAATTTTTTTGTGTACAAGTAGTTTGGTCATTGTTTCACTGTTGCCACATGCTCACTGTCCAAACTGCTTGAAACGTTTCAATGACTCGTTGTTGTAGGTAATAAGGAAGGAGCAGCCCGGTTCATTACTTCTGTGAAAGTAAGCACAAGCAGACAGACTTGTGTCTCCAACATCAACACTTCAGACCCAGACTATTCATCTCAAGAGTAGTGTGGCTCTCACTATGAAATTGGATAGCACTGTTTGTGGTGAGACTTCACAGAGAAACCTGAAACAGACTCAATTTGCTGATGGAGTTCTCTCAAAAGCAATTAATTTCTTTTGTCTGCCTTTTTTACAAACTCTTTGATTGTGTGTGCGCCTTGTGTGGAGAATAAAATAAGTCTTGCCAAACTGTTGAGAATCATGCAGGTGGATGAGAGAACGCTTCTGTTCACATAATAGAAATATAATTTTGTGGATGTAAGAGATGTACAAATAGACGAGTGCAATCGTATGCTAGATGGGTTTCAGTACAGTGGTGTCTGCAAGATGAGATGAAAGGTCCAGTTTTGAGGCAATTTTATGTTTTGAACACAGTAGGGAGATTATAAAAAACCAACAAATAGGGACACCTGACTGAACACTAGTTTTATGTATATGACATTGTGGGTTTTGTCAAACGTATGACAAACATCAGAAAAAGCAGACACAGATACTAGCTCTTTAAAACATTCCTAGGTCAGAGATGGGCTCAAAATAGCAGATGAGATCACTCCTGTGTAAATTTTTCATAGACACAGCAGTAGGGAAAGCTCAGGAGGATTCTAGTTCTGCCTTTGTGTAGCTCTGTGTGCTTGTGTGTGCAGGTGCCTCTCTCTGTGTGTACTTTAGTGCTGAGTTCCCCATCAGAAAAAGAGCCCAGATTTCTCTACATCCTATTTTCAAAGTGCAGTCAGGCCGAAGGCCTGTTTCGCTACATGCGTGCATATGCTTGGGATACAGTTAGCCAGAGAGGTGAGCAGTGGAAAATGACGGACAGCGTGATTGTATCTAAACTGAACAAACAGTCTGTTTCAACATGTAGAGATAATACCATTATTCATCTCAGCATTGTTCAGACATCTTCCATTGTTGTCTGGTTTTGAAATGCCCTATTTTAGAAATTCCCCGTCAGAATTGCTAATAAATAACGGCAGCTTGAGTATTTATATAGCATTCATGCGGGAAATATGAAATACGGAATGATACTCTGTAAAACAGAAGAAAGCGAAAGAGTCAGGGTGTGCAATATGGTTTTATTAGGATGTATAACATAATTTAGGCACTATCTTACCAACTCACCCCATTTGTCACTTAATTAAAACAACCAGATTGCTGAATTTATTACAATACAGTGTACTCCATTTAGACAACAACACACAGAGCAAATGTCGCAAGCTTATAAACTGTAACTAAATAATTTATGATATTCAATAGATTTTAATTTAGAGTTTAATCATTTAATTACAATGATGCTTACTTCTATGTAAAAACGCATAAGTCCCTCATTAGGGCCAGGATCTGGTTAATTTGTTCTCGGAAACTGTGGTGGAACAGCATGGTGGGCTCCATGGAAACAGACTTGCTGTTTATGTAGATATAAGAGAGATTATGAATAAAAAGAATAAAAACACAGTGAATCATGAATATTGTGATTATATTTTAGATGATTGATTATTGCGTTTAACACGCCTCTTGATATATTGTTGAAACAATCCTTTCAAAAGTTCTCCACAAGTTTCTTGGAGAAACTATTTGAAATTAAAAGAAAACATGAGTCATTGTTTGAAACACGTATTCAAATCTGTAATTACAGTTCAAAATGTGGATGCATCACCTAGCCTACCTACAAAATGGTGTCGAACCGTGTGATGTAAATAGTTTAAAAGAATGTGAATTCATAAACCATGATCTTTTGCTACCTCTCATCAAGTAGTTTTTTTTACCTAAATCTAACTAATTTGTTTTAGAGCCTGAACCTAACCAAATAGAATATGAAAGTTGAAAACAACAGATATGAGGCTGGTATTGAAGTGAAGTCTTGCGACTGTCTTTTTCTGGACCCTTGTAGGTCTGATGCAGTGACAGACTGGTGTTGTTTCAGAAACAGTCATATGCATCGTTTTCCATGGTACAGACAAACCACCTTGTGGTCGTTGAAATGAGAGGACTCGTTATTGCAAGATGTTGCTGAAATTGTCACCATTCAACACCCAAAACAATTAGCATATCATACTGGGGTTGGAGTTAAAGGTACCATCACCTACCAGCTTCAATGAGCCCAATCTCATCTGGTAAAAACAAGCAGCAGTGTGGGGATCATGTTCTCAATTTCTCCGGTGCTCGTAATACACTTTAGCCTGCACAGTTATGTGAGAAGCTCCAGAAAATTGAGGTGGATGGCTTTACAGCTTGGATTATTGACTACCTCACAAACAGACCACAGTTTGTGAGACTGGAGGATTGTGTGTCTGAGAAGGTGGTCAGTAGCACAGGATCACCACAGGGGACTGTGCTCCTACTGTCTCTCTTTACTTTGTACACCTCAGACTTAGAGTCTAAGGTTGGAAGATGGGACAGCTCAGAGTCCTATCATCTACAAAAATACCCAGAGGACGTTGCTGTTGCAGACAAAAGAGATGGTTGTGGATTTTAGGAGGACTAAGCCAAACTATCTATTTCTATCTGGTGAGTAGAGTTGGAGTTGGTGGAAATGCAACACTGAGGCTGTCCAAAAGAAGTGACAGAGCAGACCCACAACCTTGTGGCACAAAGTGAAAGGCAGAATCTTGCGGTACAAACTTCTTTAATGGTGGTTTTTATACCTTCACAGAATTATTCATCTGTGGCACTCTCAGCCTTCGCAGACAGACAATTTTTTAATGCAGACAGATAAACGTGTGGTCCTCCAAAAAGATAACAATGCACAAGCTGATGAGGGTCGGCGTTGATCGAACACTGATTGGTTGAAAGTTAGCTTGATGAAGTGTGCAGGGGCTGACAAAAAACGATTTCACACCAAAGAAAAATAGCAAAAGTTATGAATAGAGAAAGAAGCACAGGCGAAAATCACAAACAGCTGCACTGAATAATCTTCATTATTCAACTCTAAATCTCACTTCATCTCGAGGCGGTTCTTTGTCCACTTTGATTTCTGCCTATCCACCGCAGTGCAACACTAAGGGAACAACAACAGCACTAGCACAGCCAGAAGCAGCCCACACTGCTCAAATTGTTTGACATGTTTACGAGTCTGGCTTCAAGTGGAAGCAAAACGCTATAACATCTCAACGTACATTTGCGTGGCAACAACGGAAAGTAGATATTCATGTTCAGCCTTTGAGTCTGTGGTGGAAAGTGCAATCTGGTTTGAAGTAATTTTGGGCAGCAGCATCGGAGCCAGTGAAGAAACTGAACAAACAGATAAAGAAAGCTGACTCTGTGCTTGGGACTGATCTGAAGACTGATCTTTGTGTAAAGAAGAATGCTGCCAAAGCTGCTCAATATTATACAGTAGATGACACTGCAGACACTTTATAAAACATAGTGATCAAACAAAGAAGTGTGTTCACTCAGAGGCTTCTTCAGCTCTGCTGCAACAAAGAAAAGGAAGTAATTCCTCCCCACAGGAACGTCTCGACACGATGACTTTTTTTCTGTTACAAATGACACTTAACTGCTTTTATTATTTATGCTGTTAAATAATTTCTCATTTGGGGATTAATGACATTTTCAATTCTATTTAACTTAAGTTGCTTTCAATTTTGTATATTAAGCTTATGAATCACTGTTTTTTTTATATGGTTTGTGATACAGTTTCCAATGATTGTTTAAAAAATTGCTTGTATCATACATCAAGGATATGTGAAGTGAAGTGAAATTTATTTATATAGCACTTTTCAGCAACAAGGCGATCCAAAGTGCAGACCTGCTTTATAAAACTGCTGTTATCCAACTGTAGAGCTGGTTAAAAAAGACTTCAGTGAATGTTAATTCAATATTAATTCAACACAAGCTGTGGTATTAGATTTAGTAGTTATTAGTTACATTTAAGGATCTGTTCATCCAAATAATAAATACTTAGTGCTTATGGCTCTAAGCTATGAAGAGAATTTTGGTTTTATTTTTCCAATATATGGTCTTTCAGTCTTCATTAATTATGTATTGCTCATAAAACTGAATCGGCACATTTTAAGGATGGCAGTATTTTTATCATCAGCAAATGTCACAGGGACAAAACATGCTGACGGGTCATACTATCATGAACTATCTTGCTTGTTTGCAGTACTCAGCCTTAAGGCTGAGTTATACTTCTTTTAACTGCCCTTGCGCTTGCGTCTTGCGCGTATGTTAATGGCTCGAGACGTTTATACTTCATTTTGCTTTGTCGGCGGTTGCGTGTGCTGCGTGGCGATTCACCGCCAGGACAGTAGGGGAGTAGCGGTTCTTTTCAATGACAAGCCTACTACGATGAAAGGAAATTCACCGCCAGGAGCTGTTTGGCAAGTCTCTCTTCCATAGATTTCTTCTTCTTCTTCTTCTTCTTGTAAATAGCCGGTATTTTGTCAGATTTTCAACACCTTGGGGGTCTAAACGACTACTTTCTCGCCTGAAAATGTTTCAAATGTTGCTAAAGTTATATATTTACAGAGTTTAGCCTATAGCTTAAGGGAAATCAGCTTTTCAGGCCGGCTGATTTCGGCTCGGGCAGGAGTGAAGTGCACTGTGTGTAAACGCTCTGCATACTGTCAGATCGATCAAGTAGTAGGCGGTTTCGACCACAGCCAGTGGCTTGCGCTTGCGTCTTGCGTGAAGTTTAGAAAATTGAGGTGACACACGCAAGCACGCAAGGGGGGGCTTGCAACCGCGCAAGGGCTTGCGTTGCGTCTTGCGTTACCGACTATAAACCAGGCTTGAAGTTGCACTTACTGCTTATGTAAATCCTTAGAGATGGGGCACATATATGGTTTCCATTTGATCCAGAGCAGGAAAGTTTAAAAAAAAAAGTAAATGCACTGACATTTTAAGGTCCTAATGAGTAACATTTCCAATCCTTTCGCAACATGCAATACAATATTCACTTCTAGAATTGCCAGTTACATGCCGCCATTCCGACATCCCACTATTCCAGCATGGGCCTCAAATTGTCAGAATGGCGACACTTAATTTTTCTATCAAAAGTCCCGTCATTCCGACAATTCATTTAATAGCCTATTTAAGCACATTTCTTTTAGAGGAACTCCACAACCTGGAAAACCAACTTTAATAATCTATTATTAAAATCCCCTGAAGTTTCAAATATCAAAATACAGGTATTAATGTGAACCGGGTGAGTCTGAAACATGTTACAATATGCAGAAATACAGTGTCAGTGTCCTGTCACAGCAGCCAGCTGGAGCGGAGCTCTCCACAGAGCCCATGCGTCTTTTGCACGCTAGCATCATATGCAACATTAATAAATGCAATTACAGACATCAATTTAATTACGCTTTTAAAGACTGTATCACATCTGTACACATGTCTTAAAACATGTCAAATGCATGAACAGAAAGAAGGGACTGTTATCTGTTGAGTAACGCACATTTCCTTATATGGAAAGCCTTGTGGGAATGGTGGTGCGTTTGCATGTCAGAATAGCGGGATGTCGAAATGGGTGTTGCCGTCCAGAATGGTTTAGAGAATAAAACCTAGAATGGTGTTATGTTATAATGCTGTTGTTCATCAACATAAAGTGTTCTTATTAAACCACCATGTAACTATGGCTGCCTTGTACAAACAAACAAACACTAGCTCTAGAGCAGGCCATTCATGGCCACCCTAGTTATTTTTACATGTGTGGACGAGGAGGGCAAGGTGCAAACAGTTATTGTTTAGTGCCGATGGACATAGCTGTGGTATTAAAAGAAAATGAATGACAGTGCCCACTGTAACAGAGTCACTCACTGATGTGTATTTAATAGTTTCTCAATAATGAAGATGGTATGATGGTATTGAGAAATATGTCAGCAATTGTAATATCCCTTGGATGGTTAAGTTGATAATAAAAAAAAAAATATATATAGAAATAATCTCACCTCTTGAAGCAATGTTGCACTTACTCCGGAGCAATAATATTTAGACAAAATTATGCACTTTATATTTGTTAGAGGGTGAACCAGAAGTAAAATTCATGTCATAAGTAGAGCAAAATTACATTTAACATACATGAAAGGCATCTATATAAAAATGTCCAAAAGCACTCATGATACTAGACAGGCAATAGACTCAGTTATGAGTTTTTGCTGGACAGGGAAAGGTCATAAAGTCTAATGTTTTTATTATTTTGTTCATCCAGTGTCCAGAATTTTAATGTAATAACTGATTAAAAATGTCAAAACTGTGTATACAGAGAATATGTTATCACCAGTAAGCCAGGACTGCAATGTACAGGGTGTGTAAGCATATGGAGTGTGTGCTCTGATTAACCCGATTGCTACTGTTTTCTTTTAAATGTCACAAGGTGGCAGCAGGCTAATTGGCACCTACTGAAGAGCATGGCCCGTTCCAAACCTCAATCACTGTCAGAATGAGCCCAGTGCCTCTGGGCTCCCCACCTGCTTGGGCCCTGACCCCCACACACTGAGATGAATCAGGCTCATATAAACACAGGGAAACACGCATGTGTGTGTGAGTGTCCGTATATACATCTGTGACCCCACTGAAATGTCACCCAACACAAATAATCCCTCCATCATCTAGACGGTCTCCCCCTATGTCAATAACTGTATATGTGGACTGCTTAACCACTATCCCTCAAATACCACTCGAGAGAAATGTTCTCACTGCTCCTTGTGCAGATGGGATCACACTTAATTCATTTACTTCATTATATTTGGGTTGAGCCTTTTTCGTTTCAATTTTACAAAATCCACAATTTCTCTATGAATCTCTATAATACCAAGCAGTACCTCAACTCATGACCGAAGTATGTTTACTCAAGTTATAGTACAGTGTCCAGCTACTTGTGGAAAACTTAAAGTCCAAGTATAGAAACATTCAGTTGCAAGGTTTGCATGGAAGCAATTTGAAGTAGTTGCTTGAAACATGTTAGAAGGCAGGAAATTATATTTTACGGAATTGTGGAATTGAGCCGTTAAACTGCTCAGGATTTTTAGGGCAAGCCATATCACAAATTGATGAAGCCGGGTGATTGAAACACAAGCAAAAGCTAGCCCTATCCCTAACACGCAATTGTAAAAACAGACCTACTAAACGTATTAGTCTCGGATTAGCAGCCAGCTAGCAAACTGTGCCTTTATCATGAAAATGCATCTTCCCTCGATGCCAAAATTTGGGCTTTCAACCTAAATTTGAGAGGAACAGTAAAAGCAAGAAAAATGGTATTAATTTTGTGTAGAGTGAAGCGAAAACCTGGCCCCATCACAGACCTGTGCTCGACACTCCGGTGCAGTGCAGGGGTTCGAGGGCTGCATACCTACTGAGAGAACCCACGTTTCAGGAGTAACTACTAACTATGGTCAGTGGATGCTTTGTGGATCTTTATTGTGCAGAGTTGCCATGATAGGGAGGTGAGGACGACCCCCAACAGCCGTTTAATGTTTCACCTGGTACTCTTACAAACTTTCAGCAGAGAAAGCTGGTATTAATGGATACACTAAATACACTGCTGCAACCACCAGACTGAGTCTCTCAATTACCTGCTGGGGGCTCACACTATGCCAATATATGTCTGCTGAATCCTCTGCAGCTAGGGCATACCTGCTGTGAGTGTATAAGTTTCATAATTTAAAGAATGTTGGCAACTGAAATATTCAATAACATTGGTGTGCATTTAGGATTTCATATCTAAGGAGTTCAATTTGGTTAAAAATAAGTCTTCTCTGTTTGCCACATGTGTTTAATTTCAGCTGATCTGAGATTTGTCCATCACAGTGTTTTGTGGAACAATTTTATCCATTTATTTATTTGGCCACTTGAGAACAGTGAAAAAAAAACATTCATCAGCTTTTATGTTGATCCAGCCAAGCTGGTGTCAGTTGTATTGATGTTAAAGTCCAACACCCACTTGTCTTTGTAGCTCAGTGTTTGATCTCTAAAAGCTAATGTGGGAAATATCTGGTAGTGACGCTTCAGCTGTGAAATCTTCCACTATGTTCGTACCAGTTTTAAGAGTAATTCGTTTGACAGCAGATGTCTGCTGAATCAGAATTAAACACTTAAATAGTGAGAGTGCTGAAAAAGAACAGTGAAGTTTGCAGGACAGATGAGGGACAAAAACTTCAACATTTTTTAGGTTAGGTGCTAATGTAAAATATTATTTTTATTTTTTACATTTTAATTTAACAACATATCCTGTACTGTAAATACATCTGTGGCCTTTTTGACAACACAAACTGCTTGAGAATCAGCTGAAAATTCAGGAAGTTATGTTGATTTTTTTTTTTTTTTTTCTGTGGATACCCATGACTCCATCGACATCAGTGTATGTTCATATGTTAAAACAGCCTCAGTAAGGTAGGGGTCTGGACTCAACTGTCAGCTCTCTAATTTCCACTGATTAGCTACACATTACCCTGCAGTTCTTCCATAGGCAAGTTCCATCACGGTGAAGCCATGTTGTAAACACCTGCAGGCGTTTACTGGCCCCTATAATAATAAGTTATAATAAGTTTTGTGCCATTTTTATACTCATACTACACATGTGTAAGGTCTTACCAGACCAACTTAATTATTGGATCAACTCACCGTCCTGTAACCCACTTATAATAGAATTTTCAATGGGCCATCATCAAATGCTCACGTTCCTTGTTTAAACTGCCTTTGATTATAATCTCCTCTTGAGCAGTTGCTCAAAGCAACATCTCCCACAATGAAGATTTTCTGCAGGTATCACCTCATTATTTCAGCTGTGTTGAACCTTTACCAAGCACTTACCTCAGTCCAGCAACACTGCTGGCTGCACCCAATTCTGCAGACTGCTCAATAGCTGACAAAGTGGAATTGTTTTCAGGCACCCAGAGATTACTGCACAGTGAAAACACTGTATGTATCCTAAATCAATAAATAGACTCATCTTATCTTCTATTTATCTATCTTGCTGGATATTGTGATATTCAGTCCTTATTTAGATATCTGTAAACACTAGAAAGTGGGTTGTAGGCAATCCATAGAAACCAATGCAGTTACAACAATAAAAATAGAGAAAAATATACGATAACACACATTTCACTACTAGGAGTGATTTTGTCATCAGCATTTCAAAGAGCTCTGATTGCCGTTTCTGCTCCACCATTCTGATTCTTCAGACCTCCGGCCATCAGGGTGCAAATAGCTCCACGATGACAAGTAATGGATGATGATGATCGATCGATTGAAACATTTCCCAGATTAATGAGACCCGTGATTGAAAGCAAAACCCCATTCACACCTGCTGCTTGTGAACAATGCCGTTTTGTCCATGAGATTCACCAGGCTTTACTTGAGTCATGTTAAATCGAAGTGTGTTAAGTGCATGTTTAATACGTTATATAAACACACACCCGCACACACTTCAAAAGCTGGTGCATGTTTGCACGAAATATCCACAAGTGTTGTTGAATTTGATGGTACTTCACCCCCATGTGGAATGTGCCGTGTGTGGCTGAATATAGGGACTGTATAGGGGACTGTGAGGATTTCTGTGCACACACTGACAAGAAAACAATAGCATACACACACACGCACATACACATACACTTATCCCTCACCGTTGTTCCATATTTGATGTTTATTGTTCCAAGAGAGGTTGCAGGAGTCAACATGTTCACAGTGATTGATCACATTGTGAGAGTGTGGTATTTAAACTACAACTGCACCCCCAGAAGGATTTTCTTCTTCTCTGGCCTCCTAATGGGATTCTTGTCACTCAGTCATCTTGATTGACTGCTGCTCATTCCTGCATTGACATTGTAGCTTTTGTTTTTTTTAATTTGGGGGGGGGGGGGGTGTTTTTTGGGCCTGTTTTTGCATTTTGCATTGATTGAACCTAGTTGAAAAAACACTAAAAAGGCTGTCTCTATTCTGTTGTTCATATTAAGGTAATAGCTCCGAAAATAAACTGTGAGTTACTCTTTTGCATTAAAATGAAACCCATTTGATTTTTTGTTCATTTGGAAAATCTCAGCATAACAGTCCTAGATTCAAGGCCTAAATTCAGGGAGGTTAATTTTAGACATCTCTTTTAACTATCCTTACTTGAGTAAATCTTCAACTTATATAAACTAATCAGTGGATGAAGTGATTTGTTTCAATATCAACATTTCAAGTGGTTGATGAACAGTTGCACATTGAAAAAAACAAATGAAAAGAATTTGTGCTTAGAGTCAGGAGTTCTATACGAATTTTATATGTGTCTGTTAATACAAAGATACCAGCAGTTGTTTAGCTTAACTTTGCATTAGGATTGAAAAACAAGAGAAAAAAGCAATTTTGGCACTGCTTAAACCCACAAAATCTTTGTTTATGTCTGCAAATCCCAAATGTCTGCTGCATTTCGATATTTGATCCAAATACACTCCCCCTAAACAAAAAGAGGCTGCCTGTAACATTTTCTGACACCTTTCTCCCCCTAAAAGGAGATGAGACCTACAGTGGAGATAATTTGCTGAGTGAAACACTGTTTGGCCAGCAGGGGCAGGTCTTTGTCTCACTGCTTTTTTCTCTGGCTTCTATATATCTGGGCATGAGGGAGCTGGTAACGGAGGAATATCAGAATGTTTTGGCAAGCATGGTCCTACTGCCATTTATTGAAAACAATCTGCTTGAGAATGTGTGGGGGGTTAGGGAAGGGATTGACAGAAAAAAAAAGAGAAAGAATGAACGATAAAGAGGAACAGAGAGGGCGCTGGTTGTGAATAGGGCCCAGATTTGTCTGTCTTTGGGACATCCAAAGGCAATGGCAGTGTTATCTCACTACTCCCAGACCTTGGTGTACTACAGGCATGGATAGTAGGGACAGTCCCTGCTAGAATTGACATGTTATGCATGCAAAGAGGGATAAACTGCTACGCCTATTTACATAGCTGCATGATCACTCGAACAAGCAACCGTGGAAATAATAAAATGTTAACACGACAACACTGAGGATGATAGCAGTGATTCTTGTTTGTGTTTCATTGAGAAAAAAAGTATTATTGTCATTGCTTTCATTGATTTAATTGGTATCCACCTCCAAGTTCAAGACGAGTCATAAAATATATTCTAATGTTTTAAATCAATTTGAATTTTTAAAAGTATTTTGCATTTCTTAAGCACAGATAAAGAAAACTAAGACAGTAACGTAATTCAAAGCCTTAAAACTTGGCAAAACATGAAATAAGAGATGTGGAATAAAAGCAAAGGTAGCATTTCTTTTAAAAAGAAGGGAACCTGCATAACCTGTTGTGGGAGAGTTGTCTAACAACCAGGGCTTGAAATTGCCTCTCATAATGCATAATATGGATGCATTTCGTGCAAATGATGCAGAGCACTTCCACCCCCTCAGATATGACTATGATCGATTCACTTGTTATTCAAGAATGTACAGAGGTGGGAAAAAAAAAAGAACACATCCATTTTCAAGCAATCCATCGTTGTGTGGCAACAGATTGACCCAGAGCACTCCATTCAGCGATAAAAGCTGCCACTGTCTCTCGGCCAGCCCCTCTTTGCTTGGCACATCACGTGTGCCCATGTGACAGGCCAATCAAGAAAATGGAGTGCGTTAATGGAGATGGAGATGGTTGCTCTCCCCCACATGACGGCCTGCGCCCCTCATCATCTCACCTCCTAACATATTGTTTTAACAAACCTAACTGCTGTCACCAGGGGCAGGATGGATGGGTAAACTTAATAGGCTTTAAATCAAAGTCGTCCCAAGGATGGACAATGTGATAAAGCGGTGAGACAGTTACTTAAGATCTCAGCTCAGAGTTACCACTGCGGACAGACTGAATCTGTTCTCCTACTTTCTGTCTCTATTGATAGTTAATACCTTTTTACTGCTTTCTCTCTGATTTTCTCTAAATCCTTGTCTCATGCCTTTTCAACTGTTCACATTCTTACACAAACTTTCCACCACAGTTCCTTTCACACTGACTCTCATTATATATCTCTCTGAGTTCAATACAGAACTTTGTGTGCCCTTTTTTGCAATTTCATGTCACAATCTCAGTCTTTAGCTCTCTCCTTGTTTTCTCTCTGGCTTGCCTCTACTGCTTGTTGTGACAGATCTTCTACTTACCTGCCCTGCTGTCTGTCCTTCACTCCACTTCCCATTTTCTTCCCACTCTCTCCCCATCCCTTTGCTTTCTTCTCCCTTTCAAAGCCAGCAAGATTTTTAATTATCCCTCATTCATTTAGCGAAGGACACATGTTCTTCAATAGGTGGATAGTGATTGTCTGCCTGAATTGTTTATCTGCAAGGCTTTTGAATAGCTTGAGGCAGAAAGTATTGATGAGGCTGTGAAAAGAAATATGAATCCCACAGTTGTTGGCAGGTGTTGGGTTCTTAGCTTGCAGGGCGGTGGGTGGTTCTCTACCCAAGGACATGCAAGCCGAGTGAATGCCAATGCAAATCTATTGAAATTCAATTTTGAAATGCTCTTCATGAAGGCATCTGGCACAGAACATATTCAGGGGTGAATGTCCTCTTGCGCTCTCAGACACACTGAATAAAGTGAATGAATAATGAAGTGGTAACGTCAAGGACTATGGAACTAGTCTCTCAAAAAGTGCCTACATTTGACCTGTGCTATTTATAGCGATGAAGCCCTGGGGCATAATATACAGCTGGGTTTATTTGACCTGTATTTGCAATGTATTGCAGTTGATTGCATCAAATTATCTATATTTTGTTTTCCCTGGCAGTGTTCTGTATTCTCTGTTTGAATGTTTGGCATGCAGTTTAGATCCCAGGAATAGCTGTTGCCTTAGCAACAGCTAATATGGATCCAAATATGGAATGATGAGAGTGAATCGGAATAACAGTGAAATATTTGATTATTTTTTAAAGCTGGCCTGACCAAGTCTTCATAACTATGGTGTAGAAAGCCTCCAAGTCAAACTTCCATAAGCAGCCCTGATGCAGCATTGGAGTATAAAGCTGTTGTTGTGCTGGCACAAGAATGTTTAACCTTCAAAAACAGAGCAACATGAGTGCCTTGGTTGTTCCTCGTTTAAAGAATCTACTGTCTAATGTAAGCTTAGGGATTAATTCACAAGGATCACACCATCCATGCATTGATTGTTTGATGCATTGAGATGCATGTGATTATTTATTAAAACGAGAATATATGTGCAATGATGATAATGATGATGAGCCAGATGGTAGTAGTCTGTGAAAGGCTGCAATGAGTATCAGATGTAGCTCTGTGGAAGGCAGTCCGTCACCTAAAAGGAAGAGACGAGAAAGACAGCATGTCCCGGATGACGAGAAAGAGGGGATTTATAAGCTGTCATAAAGGGAAGTGTTTAAGGTATGGTCCTTCCCTAGCACTTAGACTGAAGGATTATTCCCCAATAAATGGGAAGTATCTCACTATATTGAGGAAAAATTGCAAGATTAAAATAGCTGTACAAGTCATCTTACCAAAGTGATGGTTTTTAAATCAGTATATTTGTTGGCTCAACTTGAAAAATATCACATGCTCAGCAAAACCTACTGCAGCCTCTGTGGCATTTTCAGGACAGGCCCACACGATATATTAGCAGGGTGATTTAATCCTGTGGTTAATTTGTGTCCAGCGTTAGTCTTGGCACAGACAATTCAAGTTTTAAATCTTGTGTATTGTAGTACAAGCCCAATTTACAAAAAAAGTAAATAAAAGCAAAATGCAATTATTGATCGAATCTCATGTTTTATTCTCAATAAAAGATGGAAAACATATCAAATCTTTAAAGTAAAAACATTTTATCATTTTGAATATCGTCTTGAAATTGATGGCAGCAACTTAAAACTGTCAGATTTTTGTGTGGAGGGAGGACACGGATGCGGACTTTCAAAAAACAAATTAGATTTATTTAACAAAAACAAAGTATCAACAAAAGTCGCGGCAAAACCGGATTCAAAAAACAAAACGTGACAAAATAAACAAAGGACTCAACATGGCATAAATAAATACTTATCTTGGTAATATCGACGTGGGACATGGATAACCATAATCTTGGCATAGGATGGCAAGCAACATACAACAAGGATCCAGCAAACTAAGAGGGGAGGCTGGAAACTAAATAGGGAGTGAGAGTGATTGGAGAGTGAGTGCAGCTGAGGGAAAAAAAACACAGGTGAAGTGAGTGAACTAATAAACTAAGTGCAGGGAAACTAAGACATGACTAAACTAAACATGGACTGAACACAAAAACATAACCTAAAACATGAAACTAAAAATGAGAGTCTCTGGGCGTGACAAAAACAGCTGGAACTGTTGCACCAAAAGCTTAGAAAAGTAAGATGTGCCATAAAGGAAGCTGCAACATTTGAAATTAATTCCTGTGGTTACGTTTGCAACAGGTCGGTAACAACCAATATCCTGTTGTGAAAAAAAAAAATTGGTTTATGAGATTTTCAAATCATAGCAGCCTTTTTGGAATTGCGGTTGTATTTAAAATCCTTAAATCCCAATCTGTGGGCTGGGGTTTTAAATCTGAGATAGAAAGGAGGAGAATAAAAATATTGGTGTGTAGTTCTCTTCTTTTATTCTTCAATGCAGGGATTAGTTTGGATGTAAGTAAATATGTTATCCCAGTTTTCAGAACCTGTTAGTGTGATGAGGGTTAATGTACAAAATCTGATTCAAAGTTTGATTGAACAGAACAATAACAGGGCCTACCGTCTTTATCTACTGTCTGAGCATTCGACCACGCTTACACTAAGCTGTGATGTGGGTCTGCTGCACTGAAACTACAAATGTTCAATAAATATTCTACAAAAATTGCTTTCGATACTTCATCTATTGCAATCTTGTCACCTTGTCTCGTGAAATTTATGGTGCATCCTTTGCTAAGAGAGATAATTAAGAAAGAACTGGAACTCCTTTCCTAAGCATCTGGAAAGTTCGAACAGCTCTTCTCTTGGCTGCTACACAGATACTTCTGGGTCATTTCACTCAGAAAGTTCCTAAGCAAACTAGACTATTCAACCGGACCACTGTTTTTTTGTTCTCATTCATCTTTGATGATCTCATACACTGCCCAGCTACACAAAGATTCACCCCAGATCAATAAAAAAGCTTGTGTTTGTATGTACAGGCCTTTCAAATTAACTTCTGCAGTGCAATAATTCTTACTTTATGGCATCTATTTACTGCATATTAGATTTAAAGTATGCTCAAAGCATCGAGATGAGTTGAAGGGCCAGGAGAAAAGTGGCTAAGCCACTTTGTGGAGGGCTTTACTCTTAGCAGATTAAAAATCGAGTTCTTCTACTTTTAGTGCTCACCGTCCACCTCTCATGGACCATCTGTGTGTCGACCTCTGTCTCCCACTGATGAAGACAAATAGCCATTTCTCATTGGCTGTGCAGGAGCCTTTAAAAGATTTGTGCCGCGTGAACCAGCGAGAAGAAATGATGCAAGTTGGTTGCCAGAAATGGGGAGACACTAAAAATAAGCCACGACGTAGCACTGAGGATGGCTGTTACGATGCTTTATATGTGATTCTTATATGTGACAATTCTTTTAACGACCTTGGTAATTAAATCATGTTGACGGGTAGGTCAACTAATCATCACATTTCAACACTGGAGATCAACGTTTGTTTAATTCCTATTTCGAACCAGCAGTTTTTTCATTATTCTTTCTCCCCCTTTTTCTCTTTTTTTCCTCACTTCTCTTTAGATATTGACGAGTGCGCTGAAGGGAAGCACTACTGCAGAGAGAACACCATGTGCGTTAACACCCCTGGTTCCTTCATGTGCATCTGCCACACAGGCTACATCAGGATCGATGACTATTCCTGCACAGGTGAGCTCCTCCACTGGCCTTTTGACAGCAGAACTCAAGAAGACACGGCGCTCTGTTTATTCTGTTTACTCTGAGCTTCAGCTTCTGTTGCAGCAGCATAAACGTACACACTTGAAAATGTGCATTTCTTGTTGTTATCATTGCACGAGTGGAGATCAATATAAGTACATGTCTTTAGCCATATGCTGGAGAACAATTTCATGTAGAGGTCTGCAGCTATAAGACACATATTGAGGTTTTTGCTGTGGTGAGTTATCAAAATCAGAGAGTGAGAAAAATCTTTTTGCAACAGGGAGACATAGTTAACAAGCAAAACCTGCAAATTATGCTGTAAACTGTTGCCATGTGCTCCACATCATCTCCCTTTTTCTGTCATGTACCAGACGGCATCCGTCGAGGCACCCTTATCCGTGAATCTGTCATCATACCTTTCTGCATGGTCTGTTAATTGAATGTGTTTGTGTTGGGATGAATGTCAGAGGTTGGTTTGCTCTTATTGGTTTTACTCTTATTACTAACTCCACATTCAGATAAAATACATACATATGCAAATCAGTACCAGCCTTGCTACTTGATTCTATGATGCAGCACAAGCTTTTGTAATAGTCTATATTCTAAGAGAAAGGGAATTATTTTCATGATATGTTTGCTTTGGGCAGATTATAGAACATTCCTCTACTCTAAATTTTTTTTAGCCTTGTTCATCCGATGTTTTGTATTTGATGGAAAACATATCAATTATGGGTTGCAATTAGAGTCAAGAAGATTTTGAGTTTGTATGCTATTTTAAGCTTAAGATTTTATTAATTAATTTGAAAAAGGAAAAATAAGCCATCAAAACTCCATGACTGAGAATGTCCAACTTAGAACTGCAGCGCATTAACAACAGTTTGATAACAGATCAATCGTTATGGTTTACCTTATTCACAACCCCAGATTTTAAAAAATATGTTTCCATAGTTGGTGAGAAAAAAAAAAAGATTTACTCAAGGCCTCTTTGAAATTGACAGCATGTATCTGGACTTTGCTTTGTTTGTGTGTGTGTGTGTGTGTGTGTGTGTGTGTGTGCACAGTCTTCATATGGTGTGCGAAAGTACTCTGTGCGTATGTGTGATAAGAAGGGAAGGAGTCACTGAGAACCTGAGAAACAGCAAGACTGTGAGTGGAGGCGGCAGACCCATTTGTTCCTGATCAAAGTTGAAACCAAAGTCAATTTCAAAAGCAAACCAAATCAATCTGAAAAGATTGTATGGATGATTCACAGTCTTTGTTCTCTGGCTGTGTTTCAAATGATTGGGGTTGTTACATTGGCTGGTCATAGAAGCTTCTACCAGTGGGCATGTTACACACAGGATAAAAAGAACAATGCAACATCACAGTGCGTTTGGAAGTGATGCTTTGGAGAAACACAGTCATGTTTGCATTTGGCTACAACAAAACGTGGAAGCGATATTCAACTTTTAGAGGACAATAATATGAGTGATGTCAGTTTAGGAATGAAAAGAAACACAAAGCCCAAGCAGTCTTAAAGCTACAGCCATCTTCCTGTAATATGCGCAACAAAGGTCTGCTGAGTTAGCTAAATCCACCACAAAATTAGCATATATATGGATATTTATGCCCTCATTAAAGATGACAAGAAATAAGGATGAGAGTTGTAGAAAGGAAGCATGAATATTCCAGTTAATTTTCAGCTTCCTCAACCCCAGGCTGAGTTGTGGAAGATCTCCAAATATACATATCGTAAACCAAAGTCATGGTCATTCCTCAGCCCCTGAATCTGATACTTCAGATTTTCTAGCATGAGGGAAACAAATCTTCCCAGAGCTCAAGTCCTCGGTTTGTGTAAGAGTTGTGGTTTACTCTGTCGCAATGTAAGGAATTGTTCAAGGTCAACAGAGCATCAGATTAATATCTGAATGCGGTATATTGATATCAACTGATACACTTGATTTATGTTTATTATCATGTTTTCCCAGCCAGATCCAACCGTGTAAAGCTGGGTAAAGCAAACAAAATGTTTGCACAGGAATTCAGTGAGAACCAACACTAAGCCTGTGGAAGCATCTCTGTAAAATCTGCTGTCAGCTAGTGATGGAATTGTGCAATGTCTGAAACATATTTCAGTGTCAGGGGTAAAAGATGATGCAAAAAATCAAATCAAACACACAAAGAAACAAAAAGACAACAGACAATAATAAAATCCTGTGTGTATCAACTATTTCTTATTATATAATACAAAAAAAACTTGAAAATTTTGAATCGTTGATGGTTTTTGTCATAATGTCTCTCTCCTTCCTCGAGAAAGAGGACTGTCATACATCTGTGATGAGCAGATCTGCCTCGTTCCTCAGCAATTGTTTGCAGCTTGTGAAATGCGATGCTACGAAACTCCCTGTGTGAGTCATCTCAGAGGAGAGGGCGACATGCTGCGCTTCCTCTGTGCCTGTAATTAAAAAAACAATTTGCACCAATGCAAACTAACTCAGCAGCAGCATAGTAAAGGAGCTGGCTGCCGGCTGTGCTCAACACCAGAGGATTTAGGCCTGCAGTCTCCCTGCCGTGCTATTGGAGTTTGAATTAAAATCGTAAAACTCAGCAACATGACAAACACCCCTTGAAAACTCCTATTTCCTGCTCCATCTGCCTCCCTGAGGAGCTTCTCCTTCTGCTTCTCCTTCCGCTTCTCAATAGAAATCAGGGAAATGATAGAGTAAAGTTTAATATCAGACATATGAAAGCAATGTAGAGTCGAAACTTAGAGCTACTTAGAGCTTAGTAGCTTTTTATAGCAGCAATAGATGCATGTTCTTTTACTTTCCCATGTTTTTGTTCTTTATTTAAAGGAAAATTTAAGCCCGTTGCTTATTCCGTCCTTTCCCATGTTATCTTTAGAATGCTGCTGGGAGTTAAATGATTTCACACACCTTAGTTTCACGGATCTTCCTCTCACTGTTTTACTCATTTGTGTTCCTCCCTCTGTATTCTTACTTCCCAGATTCACAATAAAATATTAATTCCCTGAAACCCAGAGGGGTTAAATTGTTCCGCTATCTTTTTGTGTAGTTTCCCATTAAAATGCCTCCATGTCACTGTCCTGAAATACACAGCTGCATGACTCTTTATAAAAGTCAATTTTTGTGATTAAATTGAGGCTTTTGTGGAGGCTTGATGTAATGACTTTTCCTTGCTCCAGTCAAACTATTGTTGTGATCTCCATGCTGAGTTATTGGGCTTTGATCTTCCACACATCCACCATCTAAGTGCCAGTTATTGAACACACCCTGAATCACATTCACAGCGTCATCTCACCTCTTAGAAAATATTAGAGAGATGAAGGATAGCAAAATTAAAATGAAAAAGTCTGCTGATGAAATCACACCAGGCTTCTTCTCCTGAAATATATCTTTTTGTTGGGTCATTTGTCATCTCCATAGTCCTTGTGGTAACTGACAGTAGAAATAGGAAGATGCTGTAGCAATTGAATATCTGCACGAGTCCAACAGGAATGCTGATTCCTCTAATTTGCTCACAGATGAAATATAACAGCTATAGACGGCGGTAACATTAAACCACACCTTTCCCTACCTATTGATATTGTACATTCACATGATATACGAACACCTTTATCATCTGCAGTGACTTTCGCCAAATGAACAAACTGCAAATTCAGCAGAAACAATGGTCACGGTATTGAAAGCCATATTTCAACATGCATTACCGCATTGCATTAGGACCAGTCTGCCAACTAAAGAGGATTAGGTTGACCCCAGCTCATTTCATGGCTCAGTGTTTATGTGCAAAATAGTATTAAAGGGCTGATCTCCAGATTTAAGGCAGGGAGAAACAGCATGGAGTGCTGGTTTTAATTCGCCTCAGCCATTCAGGGGGTCGGGGAGCTCAGACATAAGTCTGTATTTTACATCAAGACCACCTGTAGGGAAGGGGTTAGCAGCCTAAGGTCCCAGCTGGTGGTAGACTGGAACATGTGGAGTTCCTGCACTTGTTTAAATGAAATATGTGCGACCACATGTCCTGACACAGCCCGGGCTCTGTATCTGGTGAAGGCTTTTGTAAAAGTGACATCCCCAACTTTCTTTTGCCCTGTTCTTTGACTTGAACTTTGTTATTGATCTTGAAGGTCAACATTCCTCCTCTTTCTTCCTCCTTCACTCTTCGTCTTTTTACCAAAGTGCCCGAGGTGCACCTCGCTCTGTGAGATTAGCAGCTAATCCCTGAAAGGTAGCGGATTGGCTGTGCTCTCCGTTTGAATGTTATTAAAGAAGGCTGTCCTGAGGTGTGTGTGCACTAGGTCTACACTACAGTGCATGTGTTCACTTCTTCCCAAGGTGTGTATGCAGTATGTGTATCCTTGTTCTTATCCTGTGATAACCAGACCTGAGCTCCTCAGGCTGAGGAACTGATGGAGGGATGGACACAGGCCAGAGTTGGAGCAGAGGGGGGTCGTCAACAACAGAGATCAGAAAAGATGACTTTCAGTCAGATGCCTCAAAGGCTCTTCCAGCTGAGGAATTTTTTGGCAGAGACTTTGCTCTTTTTTGTGACATTTATGTTCTTGTTGAACAACAAAATCACACAGTTAATTAGACATAAATGTGTTTCATTCATGCCGATGGGAACAGTGCTATAACTTTATTTTAGAGAGCCCCGTGGAGATTTGTTTTTGTCATTCAATTTCACAACAAAACACACAGGGAGTCATTCGTCAACCATCCTCATGAAGAGAATTGTTCCTAAAACCCTCTTCTGTAGATTCTGACCTCCGCCAGTGTTTTCTTTTCTGGTGTTTATTCCACGCGCATTCAGGAGCACAGAGGGCTGGTATGTTTGTTTGAATTTCATCCGCAAAAACACTTGTTTCATTTGCGTTATTCTTGTTAAATGAATTAACAGCACTCACATTAATTCATTGTTAAGTGTCCCATTCAAAAATTGGTGGAACATGCTGCAATGGACTGCACCCACATGCACGTTAAGGCACCATTTCCAGATCCATCTCCATATCTCAACTGTCATCAGTGCTGCTCTAAAAATGTACAACTCATCTGCACCTCCCACAGCCAGCATCTAAATTTGGTCCTCTACTTCCCAGGAAGTTCACAAAGCACCTACATCTTACAGAATGGTTCTGCACTTTGGAAAAGAGCAGCTGGAGAAGCATGGCTAATTGGTGCTTATCTCAGAATAACTGTGGGCTGCTGTTCCAGACTCATAGTTTTTTAGAAATTCATTTAGAATTCATTTTACTTTACATCTTAGTTATTTGTATATTCCTATTAATCTCAAGAAAAAGGGTTCACCACTTTTAGCAGGTTTCTATGCATGTATTTACTATAATTATTATATTTATTGTCTTTTTTAACTTGTATCATTTTCTTTTCCTCAACTCTCTCAGTGTTGTGGTTGCAAATTCTATATTCTTTGAAATTGTCATTTTTCTTCACTTCCTCAATAACATTTCTCTTTAATTCCTTTGTGTGTTATCCGTGTGTACATAGCCCTCCAGTCTCATACCCTGGATTGGCTGGGTATTTACTTATGCGACTTAGGAACAACTGGCATTTCATGAGAATATGAGATCCCGAATTCATCTGAAGAACATGTAATAAATCTGATGCAAACTTTTAGTTAGAACTTTACTGAAAAAAAAAAATATATAATTCTGAGTGAGCCCCATTGTCTGTCTGTCTTCCAGCTTTTGAATCTATTTCAAATCTTACATTGTTAGCATCCATTTCAGCAGCGCTGCCTAGCTTGTTCTCTAACCTTTTGTTAGCACATTGTTGTATTCCTCAGTACGATGCCATCACAGTCTTTGATTGAGTAGTACAAAACCACTGATTTTGCTGCCTGCCAGTTTCAGGACTCAAATAAATTAGGGACCTATTTGAAAAATTGATGCTCTGCAGTACAACTTGTAGTCTGAAGCCCCTCGGGGAACCTTTAAGTTTCATAATGAAGTCTCACTAACCTTTTATTTAACTTTTTATTCCCCAGTTTTTAATTATTTTATTATAATCGTTGTTGTTTTAGCCAGAGAAATTATGCCAGTGCTCCTGTCTTTGAAGGCAAACAATGCATAGCATTTCCCAAGAAAACTCACTTGTTTGGCTAACAAAGTATCAGCTTAGAGGCTGCTATTTTCCTTTGTTTGTAGGTACAAAATACCCAGTAATTATCCCTTTCATAGTATGTTTAGCCTTGAAGAAGTGTGACTTCAGTACAGGGCATACTGGAAAAAGGAAACCATTCACACGGGCTTTGGAATTAGTTTGGCTGGCTTGGTTATCCCAGTTGATGAATTTAACAAGCAGCCAAGGTTTTTTTTTTTTTTTTTTTTTTTTTACATAAACATCATAAGATCATCCTTCTTCCAGGCCCGTAATTGTAAAATGAAATTTGAGATAACATTGTTTTGAGGGAAGCAGCCTGAGGTCAGACATTGCTGAAGCTGGGGATGCTTTGGCAGAAGGTGATGGGAGGAGACGAGCACTGGGAGAAATATGTAGCTATAGTGAGAGATCCCCGATGACAGGCTGTACATAATTGATTGTTTATCTGCCTACAGCCTGAGCAGCAGCAGTTGTTGAGGTGATATCTCTGTCATGCTAACACACATGCACGCGTTGTAAGGATTTAATTCTGTGATTAAACTAAGTTGCCTACACCGAGTGCAGAGAAGTTTAATAAGCCTAAATTCCTGAATTACCTCCTTTTCTTAAGGGTTATAATGATAACACACACTTCGCATGCACATGCACACTCAGAGCCTCTCTGGCTCCGCTGACCTCACTGTTCAGACTGTTTCCTGCTCTGACAGATGTGACCTTGGCAGGAAAAAAAAATAAAAGAACACTTGTTTTGCTTTCCTCCCTCCTGTGCTATTTTTACTGTATTTATATACCCACAAGTAGACTTTACCTCTACCCCACAGCAGGTATGTACACATGTATATATATGTGTGTGTGTGTGTGCAAGAGCAGAGCAGTGGGCCGTCCTTGTGTCCCTTCAATCCATCTCACACTTGAACACATACATCACATCCTCGATGGAGGAGCTCATCACAATGTCACTTTCAATTTGGATGAGCCCACGGTCTGTTCAGGAGATATAATGGATTGGATGATGGCAGGGAAATGGATGATGCGGCTCAGGTCTCCTGCAACAAGCATTCATATTTTTGATCCTCTCACTCTTCGGGTGCCATCTCTCACTCCTCAGATCTCCCTGTCTTTCACAATTGTATGCATTTAAAAAGCCCCAAGTGATGGCATCAAAAGAAAAGAAAATACATGCAAGTAGGTGCTGCTACAAACAAAAACACAATATATCTGTGGCTGAAAATGCTACAGAGATCTGCTTGATGTCTGAACAAAATGTGGAAGAGAGCAAAGCAGAGAGAATACTTATTTCTGTTCCCTGCTGAGCTCCATGCACCCAAAGAATAACAAGAATAACTGGAAACAGTCCAAAGTTACAGTCCATATTAACACCTAAACTTGTGAATTTTGTGTTTTCCAAGAGTCTTAACATGTTTCCAAAAGTTTTATAAGTTTTCTTTGTCCTTTTAGCAGCATCTGAACATTCTGTCTGCAGTATATGAACGCATGATATGAGCTTAAAAAAGCAGTCTCTCAGACGAAATGTTTTCCAACTAAAGTAGCTGAAATAAGAGAGCTGTTACCATAAAGTGGGCCTTTCGTGGTCAGCGTTGTAACGAAGTTCTGCGTTGTTTTGGAGTTTGAAAAGATGCAGAAATGTTCAATAAGAAAAAGAAGGTTTCAGAAACTTTAAATAAGTCAGAAAGTTTTCAACACTTCTGCCCAGGCACTGCATGATAACCAAGTACATATCAGTAAGCATTATTTATGTGACTCTCTAGAATACAAAGTAACGGCATTCTTTTTTTATGCTGCTCTCTGAGGGACAAAGTTCTCTCACTGTGTTTTGGGCCAGCATTAAATGAGATTTTCATACAACATGTCGTGGCAGGTGGAATATGTGTTTTAAAGCTGAAGATAAAAGACATTTCGGAATGTAACCAAAAAGAGGGGTCTCAGAGGATAAGACTGAGAGGGTAATCAATATGTAAAGGAGGTAATACACTCTAGCCCACACTGGAAATTCTGCTGAAGTGTTTGAGAGCACAGCGCTGGACAATTCAAATAGCAAAAACAGTTTTTTACAAAAATAATACATCAACAATAAGTCCTCCCTCTATAATGAGAGGGCATTGACATTAAAATGGTCGTTTTTCATTTAAGTAGGCACTGAATCGCTTCATCTTGAACAGTTGGACAGTTTCAGTTTTATTTTGGGCTTTTTTCCCCAGGCTTTCATTCAATTATTTCTCTCCAATCTTCATATTCTATCGTCAGGTTCTCCATGTAGAGGGAGAAAGATTTGTTTGCCATTTGGATACAGTAACTTGTTATTGTCTGTAGCCATTAATCAAGCTTGTCTGTCACTTGCAGCACACTGTATAAATAGCTCTACATTGATGGGAGCCAGTAAGTTCTGCTTTAAAGGGGCCTTTTTTTTTGCTTTTATGAAAGCTGCAAAGAAAGGGAGGAAAAAAAGGAAATTATGATATTAAAAGACACAAGAAGACATCAGAGTATAGCAATATGGACATTAAGTTACAATTATTATGAAACCTAAACAGCCACTGAGACTTTCTCGTCCCTCACGATGTGCCACACATGAGAAACAAATGACAACATCCAAGACTATTTTCAAAAAGGATCAAGATGGCAGGCGGAGAAATGACTCATCCTTGACTCATATCTTAGAATTACAGCTGTCTAACTGTCTTAATGGATAGTCAAATAAATTACCAACTGGCGGTGTTCATCTCTCACGCTTACATGGATTCAATCAAGGGTTATTTTCTTGAAAGCTGTAGTTGTTTGCAGATGTGAGTTTAATGCCTGAACTGATGCCGCTCCCTTTTCTACCACTTTTATCAGACACTGAAATATAATGCATCTTCATGTAACACTGAAGAACCTGCTGAGATTGCTGTCTGTCGTGTTTCTCCTATTTTACAGAGCACGATGAGTGCCTCAGCGGACTTCACAACTGCGACGAGAACGCCCTGTGTTTCAACATGGTTGGAGGCCACAGCTGCTCCTGTAAGCCGGGCTACACAGGCAACGGGACAGTTTGCAAAGGTGAACGCAGTGGCGATTCTAGAGTCTGTGGGGGCCCCAAGCAAAAAAATCCTAGGGGGCCCTACCTACTAGTGTTCGTCACCAAAACATCTGACACCAACGAAAAATGTATGAAATAAAACCTCTTTTTATTCCAATCATGTTCCAAACATGAAAAACATTGTTATTTTTAAAATATACATGTAAAGAATAAATAAATAACTAAAAAAGACTACGTTGTCTACGTTGGCACTTGATATTCGCCTGTTGCTATTTATCTACCGGGTGTAGCTGGCCATCCAATAATAATTGTGTTCATTTAAAGATTCTTTGTGACAAGTAAAGCTGTTCATGATATCGATTTCATAAGTATGGCTAGTTCTCCACGAACATAGCCTACAGTGGAACTTGACGTGAGTTTGACGAAGTCAACAATGCAATTATGGAATTATAGAATGGCATGTTAACTAGACAATCTTTGACTAAATCATTTAAATTTAACTCTTCAAAGAAAACATGTTCACCACGAATGTTCGCTACTGTTTGAGACAGTTTATAAAGTAACTAGACAATCTTTGATTGAATGCACCTCAGCTCTTGGGGACCCCCTAGTGGCTCGGGGCTCCAAGCAGTTGCCTGCCTTGCCTGTTGACAAAGTGCGTCTCTGGGTGAACGCTGCAATGTTTGCCCATCTCTGACTTTTAGTGAAATTCTGCTTTGCATGTGGCTTTACCAATTGATAGTTCCTTTTCATTAATATGTGTGGTTCTTATTCTATCTAGTCCTATTGCCTTTTTTTCATTGGGAGAAAATTTGTGCTCTACATAACGAATCGAATCACACTGTAACCTGCTTTGAAAATGAAAAGATAGCTCAACCACAAAAAAAAAAGGGATCGGAGGATAATCATGTTTATATTGAGCCATTCTAGCAGCATATTCTTAAGTCTGTTATTTTGGTTGTATATCCACTGAAAAGCCTTCTGTGACCCAGATTTAATGAGTGGCTCCTTCTGTTTGCCGTCCCATTTGTACTCTATGCCCTTACTAGAAAATTGATTCGACCTCAGCTGGTTAGTCAATTCTTTGATTAGAAATCAATTTAAGGTGGAACTGCACTGATTTCACTCATTAATTAAGGTCGTTACACTAGTCACGGTGGGCAGTAGACATTCTTTGAAAACAAATAAAACAAAGAGTTAAATTTGTAAAAATAAATAAATCAGCAGGTACAAGCATGAAATATTTGGACAAAGGAAGTGATTAAATCCTAAATGAGACAAGTTAGACTTTGCTGATCAATTAGCTGATCAACTCATCAGCTAATGAATGACTGTGGTGTTGTCACTGTGATATCATCATGGTCATTTTACCTTCAGAGTGAGGAGGATATAATAAAAGGAGGATCAGATTGTTCCTGGTCGTATTATGGCAAATGTGGCATTCAGCGCTTTTGGACTGTGGCAAAAAAATAAAATAAAATCAGTGAACTCAAATCACCTCAAGCTTTTATAGGTTAGTTTTGTTGAACATCTTGTCTTCAGTTTGTCCGTAGATAGAATGGAAGCACAATGCCCTCTCCATTCTCATCATTTGAAACACTGTTTGTTCTTTCTTTTACTGAATAGGACTTACTCTATTTTTAGTACTTCTTCTGTTCTGTGGAAGCCTGGTATGATTCCTGCACACATTACATTTATTTCCATTTCATTCTGTCAATTCAATGACTTCTCTGTGTTTTGGTGACACATTAACTGACAGTGTGCCCATGGATAATGAACACTTTGGAGTTAACCTTGGTGAGGAGCATTAATCACGGGAAATAATATTGTGCAAGCCTGTAATGAATCACATCACCAAATTAGCTCTTATTCTGCATGCAAATACTTGTGCTGCTGCTAGTGTAATTACATAGTTAATGCTCATTAATCTCAGAGAGTAATGGCTGTTCTCCTCTGGTGCATCTCCAGCAATGTGTGACGGACTGTGCCAGAATGGGGGAACCTGTGTTTCACCTAACAACTGTGTGTGCCAGCAAGGGTTTACTGGGAAAAGATGTGAAACAGGTAAGGTTTCATTCTAGAATTGCATGCATGATGTAGAATACGTTTTGGTGATCAGAGTTGTTGTTGTAAGTTTCTTAGCATATCTTGAGTCTTGTGTAAAAAGACAGTAGTCTTACTTTTAAGAGCTGTCTGTATCCAGACTTCTGACCAAACAGCTGATTGGTATAAGCTTGAGTGGTTTTCTGAGCTGGAACGACTAAAATAAATTCACCCTTAGGTTTGAATATGTGTTTGTGCCCGTATCATATGTGTGTTCACTGTGTGCGCTTCATGGAGAATGAAGAGCTTGCACCTCTTCAGTATTAATCAGTGTAGCATGGTCCTCAATATCTACATTGTAACTCCTGATGTTGGATATCTGATAGGCCATGATAACTTACCTGAATATTAAATCAGCCAGTGCATTAGCCATATCACAACTGCCTCTCGTGCATGGAAATATACCAAATCCCAATGTTGTGATAAGAGTCAGGGCTTTGGATGTGACTCGATGGGTCACTCCATGCAGTGTTTCGTAATCAAGGCAGACCTTAAACCTCATGGTCGTGCAATAAGCACCTAACCAGTTTCAAACTTTAATGGAGTGTCCTTTGAGAGAAAAGAGGCTAGCCTAATAGAAAGTCAAGATAGTTCTCTCATTCTGTGCTTGTGTCGGAATGCAGCAAAGTAAGCATCTGTGCTTTCTCATTGGCACAGGTATTGATTGAGGACCGTTTCTTTATGAGGCATCCTTTTTACAGCCCATCTCAAAGTAAATTAATTTCCTTGTAGCGCTGCTTTTAGATGCTGAGTGTGTGTGTGTGTGTGTGTGTGTATCAGGGAGCTGTCTCTTGGCACAATACTTGTCCTCCTCCCCATTTTGGGGCACAGAATGGGCTGAGAAGCTCATTTAGTAATGGCGCATTCCAGACAATCACACATTTCATTACCTGATGCAGTCTTTAAGATCCCTGTATTTCTTTCTTTGTCTCCTTCAGTGCTGATTATTCTTGTATTTTGTAACTACTCTGCACTTCAGAAAACAATGGCAAAACTAGTCACTGGAAAAATGTTTCAAGATGTTAGGTCATTTAAAATGGCTTTTGGTTTTGTTGACATTTTCATTCTGTTCAGCTTTATTTAAAAAGCAGTAATTCACTTTACATCAAAATACCCCACAAGCCCTGTTGAGCAACCATTTTCCATTAGCAATAGTGAATGAGAATAATTAAACCAAAGAAAATGTCATTAGGTTGTAAGTAAGTTATTTTTGTGCTGGACTGTGATTGCAGGGTCAGATCTACAAATCCAATGTTGTTGCCGAGTGATGGAGTCATAACACTGGTTGTTGATCTTTAAAAATGTTTTGACACTAAATCTTTCTCAGAGACTGCTCTCAAGGTGGGGGGACACGTACACCAACACATGCACCAGCCCAGTTGCCAGTAAATATGTCGAGATTTTACCTTTCTTGACACCAAAATTACTCATTATGCATTCATCAGGAGCACAATGTGTCTGTCACCACATGGCATTGGGAGGATGTTTACATGACATTGTATGTGTATAACTAGACTCGCCTATGTGCTCTGTACAAAAGAAGAAATTGTGATTGAAAATTAGCCCATTGAAATAACATGTCAGCTCCTGGTCGCCCAAAGCATTTCCAGACTAACGCTGCACTGTCGGACATGCTTCAGTCAATGACTCGCTTCCCGTCCCGTGGGGCAAGGACAGCGGGACAATTGCATTGCTTTAAGTCAAGCTGTAACAGCGGCTCGACTCAACCATGTAACCGAGCTGAGTGACTGCATGAGACGAGGTTATACAAGTTGTGCATTTAACGCCCAACAATGTTGTTTTCCCAGAGATTTAGTTTAGCCAATCTAATCAAGCACTTAATTCTCTAAATTTTAGAACAAGGGGTTTTGGTGCACAGATTATTAAAAAGTGATTATCACAATGCTGATAATTGTGTAAATGTGCAGCAGGTATTTTGTGCGTAATGTACTCTCCCTCTTGTGCAAATGCTTTGCAGGCTGGCAGAAAAATGCACAGTTCTCCACAGCCCTGCTCATAGTCAATCTTTCATTGTCCCAGATATGTCATGTATACTAGCAAGCCAGAGCCCACCGCTTACATTAATTAAATAAGAGGAACAGGTGCATCCATCTGAAATGAGCATCAGCTGAACTTGTTCAGAAGTCATTTTCAGAATGTCCAGAGTAGAGAGGAAGTATTTGGGGGCTGCAAGCAAACATGGCATTGCTTTCTTTTCAGCTTCACTTTACCTGCGTGTTTAGATGTACTTTTCCATTCATGTTGAATTACGAGGGGTTCACCTTTTGACAGCTTCTGTGACTCTAATGACATTATACAGTATATGTGTTTAGTCAAATCTGTGATGCTCTGTCCAGAATGGTCTGATCTGATGTCAAACGTTTACATTGAAGATGCGGACATTTTAAGATTTTCAACTTTTGTTTTTGTTTCTTTGTTTTGTGGTGAAGTCGCAGTAAAATATAAGATTGTATACAGAAAAAAATCCCTCGTCAAGATTCTTTAAAGTAAGTGAGAAAAAAGGTTATATTGTGATTTGGGTGAAACAAACGTTCAAGGTCTTCTATTTGTTGTGTATTTGTTCTGGTCGACGCTCTACTCATTATTGTGGCTTAGTAGAATTTGAGTCTCAGAAAGTCACACCAGACATTTTGCACACTTCTTGTGCATGATGTGACAGCTGCTGATATTGCTGGTGCTGTGTGTATGAGCGTCCCTCTACTGTCTCTCACAGTTTCTCCCGTCTGACTCAGCCACATGACAACTGCTATCCTGACATTGTTTCCTTGTGCTTTTGAAGTCCAGGAGCAACATCAGGACCTTATGCTACAAGGCTAAGGCCCGTGGCACTGCTTAGAGACTCCATCAGTCATTTATTCTAAAAGGAGGGGTCATTTTCACTGTCTCCTCAGCATGACAGGATCTCCCAGTGAGGGATGGTTCTACTGCAGAAGCTCACAAAATGTATGGGGGTTAATGTACTGTTGGATATGATGCTCTAGTTTTCTGAGTCAGGTGGGGGAGGATGAGAGTAAGAGACGACAGCAGCTTGAGAGATGAGATGGAGATGTACGGGGAGAATGACAGATGCGAAATTCAAGGAAGGAGAGGACAGGGAGATAGCGGCTTGGACGGGGTGAGAGGAGGTGAAGTGGAAAGGAGGATACAGAGATGTTGGGAAAAACTGACAGATGCAGCCCTGGAATGGAAAATGCGAGTGGAGAGATGGGTGGTTAGAGGATAGGGGTTAGTGAGTTGTTCGCTGCATTTGGATGCAGAATGAGGCTAGTGGAGATGGGGCTGCCAGAGGTGGAGAAGTAGAGCTGGGTGGATGAACATGAAAAAGCTTTCACTAAGTTTGGGATCCCCACTCACAGAACCCTGTGAGCTTTTAGAGTCCTCCCCAGGGACTCCACCACTTCTGCTGCTGCAGCGCCAGACTGACGGCCTGTCATGAGGCACCGAACAAGAGCTCTTCAAAGCCGAGCAGAAACGCACGCACCACCTATGAGCGCCTATTCATGAGAAGATGCAAACAGTTTGCCACCTCTTGTTCAGATTTTTGTACATTACTGTGTGGTAAGGCACTCTAAGTGTACTTTGTGTACTAGTTGATTGTGTTGTTTGGTTCTGTGTCTTTGCTTGCTATATGGTCATCTTGTAATACTCTTTGTGCCTCCTGTCTTGTCATTACCATTCAGTGGGGATAGATAGAGTGGGACAGGGGACATGCAGGGCTGACAGACAGACAGCAGTGAGTGGAGAATTCTGACACGTCATGAATTATGCAGGATACAGCTGCGCCCGGACTCATATACACTTCAGTCATGGATATAAATGTACGCAGAGCCAGCCCTGTAATGTTTGCCCTCAACATGCCATATATTCACCACGGGAGCCCCAGGGTACCATTTTCCCTTATATGGCGTTACTGAGAAATGTTGACATATTAGGTACATTAAAAAAAAATACTGGTCTGTTTTCATTCACGGCTTGGAGAAAGATTGGCAACTGTCTGAGGTTTTTTCACAGACTGTTTTGTTTGCGCTTTGATACAAGTTAGAACAAGGCTTTTATTATAAAGTGTATTGTTTGTTTTTTGTATTTTTCTCACTTAGCCATCACTGAATTTTTCAATGCAATCAATTTATGCATCTTTTTAAAATACAAATATATACATTGCAGCTGCTGTACTGTTTGACTCTATTTTCATTTTCTCTGCAAGGAATAAATCTTGCAGGACTGAGGTTGCTTGCTACCCAAATCAAAGAACACTTCTTCGGCCTTGTTTCCAAATCAATCGTAGATTTGTTGATTTCTAAAAGCTTTTCTGTGAACCTTTTTTTTTTTTCTACAGCAACACATACACAACTTCAACCATCAGACCTTCTAAACAAACACCATTATATCGTCCTCTATCAGAGCTTCCAGAGAGCAGCATTATTACTGAACAGGTTTTGTACAACCTTGTGTACTTCAATGAATCTAAGTTTAGAACCATTGGGTGAATAAAAGCACTAAAAGTATAAAAATTCAACTGAAATTGAAAAGAAAATGATCGAGCAAACAAAATTTCTGCTTGATGATATTAATATGTTTTTGAAGACACACGTTAGGCTGTATGATTTTTATTTGATTTTTACTCTGGCAAATAAAGATGTATTGCAAGTGTGAGCATCCCTGATTCATTCCAATTATCATTAGGACAAGACAACGCATAACTACATAATGTAACAGAATTTAGTGTGAAGGGACCCCATTTCTCATAGGCTATTTCTCAATGAAACACACGTGCTGTTTGCGTCAACATAAATTTGTTCTTAATATAAAAGAATAAATAGGCAAATGATGCATTTGTCAACAGAGCAATGACAGGACCATGACTGCTCACATATAAAGATGCTCCTGTACAGCACACATCCTTTCTTCCGCTGTTACATAGAAACCATTACGTTGCTCCTTAATTTACTTGCTTCTACATTCTAAATTTAAAGCCTTTTATTTGTCTTTTTAATCCTTCTCAGAATTTTCCTTTGGAAAAAAGAAATGCTGTCAGACTCACCTGAGGAGATGTTTGCTTTTCACCTTCTTAGTTATGTTTTAAGTTGCTGGCGGGTCTGCTCTGCTGACACTCCCTAGTATGGCCATTTTTAGTACTTCAGGGTGTATCAACACTTCCCAAAATGTTCAGAAAGTGAAACTAAGATGATTGTTCATTTCCAGCAAAGTAAGAGGGAATGTGAAACATTGACAGATTACTCCTTTTGTCAGGTTTCTCCTTCTCTAATCTATCATAATTTAAACAGCCTTTGAGAATGAATCTCTGGCTGACCTCTGATGCAAATTTCATGGCCATGTGATGTGCTGTAAATCTACAATCTTTGATATTTCTTGGTTGTCTTTAGAAAAGCACAGAGTAAATGAATAGATGAAATAGACAAAACTGTAAGTACTTAAAATGACTCATGTTTGCTTTCTTGTAAAGTGTAAAGCCTTCTCAATATGAGAGAGCATGAGGAGCTCATATTAAAATTCACAACAAGGGCTTTAAAAGGCATCTGTGCTTTAAGATCCTTTTTAGGAAATCAGGGCCGAGACCTGTAAAGATTGTTTACCAGCAGAAAATCTCTGCATGAAATAATTGGACTTAACATCTGTGAACAGCCTCTGCTTGTTCAGGTCTTAGATGTGTGTTTATTGACTGAATTGCTGAACTAGTCCTATGAGATGAATGGGGAGGTGGCTGTTGTATTTCTTTTATTTTCACCTCATTATCTTCTCCTTTCAGCCCCTGCTAAGCCTATTAGGATGCCCGGCCATGAGTTAAAAAAAAAATTCTGTCACTATTCTGTCTGTTCTGAAATTAATGGCCTGCTCTGCCATCCTTGGTTGGCTTCTTGCAAGTTTCTCAAAGGACAGAGTGGGCTCCTGAAGGGAGATGTTTACTTAGATGCTGTGGATGGACACCTCTCCCTTTCATCTTTCATCTCATCTGCAGTCTCAAAATCTCATGGGCAATTTTAATCAGCAGCACTGCTTCACACGGAGTGCAGTTTAGAGTCAACAATATTCCTTAAGGACAAGGAGAAAGAGATAAAAGTTTTTTATGTTCAGTGTTAATGATGCAATTTAGATTTGTGACTCCTACACACTCCTGGAGAGTTATGTTCAAGAGCGTCATCAAGGAGCTGGAGTGCATTATACCTTCACTATAAATTGATGTTTTATTGGAAAAACTCTCAAAGAAGTCTCTCAAGTCGTGAGCGTTTACGAGCAGACGTTTTTTACAAAGCGATACTCCTATAAAGAGAACTGTGGCATCTACTTCCTCCCATATTCCCATGTAGCTGGTTTTCATAATTAAATCTCTTTCATCGTTTTCAAAATGCAAGATCTCTGGTCTGTGTAGGGGAAGAAGAAGGCAGAGAAGTGATGAAAAAAAAAGGAAATTACTTTGAGGAGAACAAGTGTGGAGTGTTGAATTGGAGAAAAGGGTGAAATATTTAATTATCGACCAATAGCAGATGAGAGAACATGAGGGGAGAGAAGAAAGATGAACAAAAGGCAGCAAAAAGGAGGTGATTTATAATGGAGAGTAAAAATGGAAGCCGAAAAGAAGAAATCAAGGGGAGAAAGATGAGAGGAGACAAGGAGATGACCAATGGCTTTATGAGGAAATCTTTAAGTCATAGTTGTCAAACTCAGGCCAAATCTGGCCTGCAGTGTAAATATATTTGGACCGCAAGATAATACCAAATGTCTACTAGAGCTGGCCCGCCGGTGTACAGCACATGCACCGCTAATACAACAAATCCCAGAATTCTCTGCTGGTGCGTTGACCCGTCAATCAGGACCCACAAGCGCCCCCTCCTCTGTTGACATTCATTAGCGACCTCATGCTACCAGTCGCATCGGGTCATCCCTCCCAAAATTTTATTCAGGAAATGAATGCCACAGATGTGTCTTTTATTTCACATGTGTTTATAATATTAAGCTTGGTTTGTTGCAGATTCAGTGTTTAAGCAAAACTTAAGTTTGTTTCCATATGAAAAGGTTCATCGTTATATCTGAACAGAAGGAAAAACTTCCTCAATTGTAGACATTTTTTCAATAAATATCAATATATCAAGGCGACTTTGTCAAAGTTTTTAATTTTGGCCCGTTGTGTATTTGAGTTTGACACCCCTACGTTTAGTCAATACAGTGAGGTCATGCTTGCTTATTGACTGGGACAGAGAGCAAAAGTGGACCAGACAAACGATTTGTTCCCTTAGGCCACATTTACATTTATTTCAGACTCCAGGAAGTTTGGAGTTTCAGACAACACCATGGACTACTAGGCAGACATAAACGTGGTGGAAGAGTTTAAGATTCAGCATAACAGCAGGAACAGCAGTAAACAAACAGAATAAACCATGATGTATGACCAGATTCAGGCAAATAGCAAGTTCACAGCAAAAGACAGTGAATAAAGTTCTGGATGTTGCATTATTCTACAGCAGGGTCCACAGTTTGTGTGTTTAGGGTGTGTGTGTGTGTGTGTGTGTGTGTGTGTGTGTGTGTGTGTGTGTGTGTGTGTGTGTGTGTGTGTGTGTGTGTGTGTGTGTGTGTGTGTGTATACACTCAATGGTCGACACAACAGAACATCACAGTTTCATCGTAGCTGAAATCTCCCCATGGCACCTTCCACCCAGCACTAAGGCACAGGTAGTGAATATTTAAAACCATATTAATTTTTTTTGCCCCTTGACAGCTCCCATAATCCATCACTGCAGCTCTCCCTCCTTTGCTCCATGATTTAGCCACAAGGCCTGGGGGTTTGTGACTGTTTAAGCTCAAGCGGCTTGTTTAAGTACAATGATTACATATTCATTATTTATTTAGAAATGGCTCTACAAAGCATTCACTCCATCACTCGTAATTAGCGTGTCTTAATTAGACCCTGCTAATGGCCGGAGCTGTCGTTCAGCTGAGCACAACCTGCTGCTTCTGCCTAAATGACACGTCTCCCTGGGATAGGTTGGTACTGTAGCTACTGCAGTGCAGTAAACTGCACTGCGAGCAGGACAGCTACATTGCTTCAAAGAGCTGCTAAATTAAAGTACGGGCTTTTATCCGTTGCTACATACAGATTTTCTCTGTGAATTATACATTCAGGGTTAATCTCACATCCAACCTCTTCTTAGCTCTGTTTTGGTCCCTGTTAACTTCTTAAGAAAATGTCCAGCTCCTTTATTGCTAATTGCTCCATTGTGTTCACCAACCAGTTTCTAACTCAGCCTGCCTGTTAATTAGAACTGGAAAGGTAATGTTTTGTGGGTTAATTGGAGCTTTTCTTTACTGAATACAACTTCCTCCTGTAGCTGAAAATGCTCTTTATTCAACAAGAAAATAGTTGATTGAAGCAGAAACCAAGACATGTTTTAAGTTACTAAATCACGATTTAAAGGTAGGGTAGGAGATCCTGGATTTTGAGTCCAACAAAGCTGCATTTTGAAAATACACAGGTAAAAAGTCCCAACCCTTTTCTTCACTTTTCCCCCGAAGGCACGCCTCTAGAGTACATGCACGGGCACGAGCACGAAGGTGCACGAGCGCTGTTCTGACAGCAAGCATCGATCGTTGCCGTATTTAGTATTTAGTATTTAGTATATGATAACTATATGTTTAATAATGCTAGGTGCTAGCCAAGCTGGCTCTAGTTTAGCTTCCTGCCAAGCTTCTGGACACGTAATTTGTTCACGGAGCAGGGTAGCGCACAGGGGGGAGGAGGGGGAGGGAGGAGCAGATTGCAGTTTGACAGACGGCATCAGAATCCAATCATTGTGAACGGTCCGTTCACAATGATTGGATACTGTTTTTCCTAGATTGTACGTTCTAGAGGCCATTAAAACTTTTTATATTTGTGTCAAAACTTTTAATTAATTGGTTGCAATGGGGGTGTGAAGAGTATTTCAAGCAATATGTAAAAAAAATGTTCCCACCCTTTAAGACACGATTACAATACCTTTATCTGTGGGTTCAACATCATGAGAAACGTCACATTTTGCTTTACTCGTTATCTTTTTTTTTATATATTGTTGGTACAAATATGTTTAATGCTGGAGTTTTAGACACTACTGCTAATTTTCGGTCTTACAGTGACGACGGAAAGTTTTAAGACCCACATTTTGCCTTCATTTACGTCCATCTTAAGATAGATGTTCACATCAGTGAACACAAAACTCTTGACCATGACCAGGAAAAACAGGGTTTTGAGCTTTGAGATTATTCCAATTACTTAAGTACTCTGACTCTTCACTTTGGTCTTGTTGAAAGCATTGTTACCAAAAATAATATACCATTACCAAATTACCATTGCCAATTACCAAAAAACATGCAAAAATAATTAGCAGGTTTTTTTCTCCCCATTTTCCTTGGCGGAATCATTCAAGCTCAGTTAGACTGGACAGAGAGCATCAGTGAAAAGCTGTTTTAAGTAACTGCCAAGTAAATATGTTTCCATTACATCAGAACAATTTCCACAATATCTATAATACATAACATCCTACAGTGTACGTATTTTCCTTTTTTAAAGTTTGATACATGCACAAACTACTGCCAGCTTCTTCAAGCCACAAACAGTTAGACAACCAAACCCAAGATTGGCAGATAAGTAACTGGCCCTGATATTTTTTCCATTTCTTTATTCTATTAATGTGCATATAGTATTTAATGTAATATAGAGAAATGTAAAACGGCTGCTTAATTCTCAGGAGACCGTTCAGTTTTAACATCTTTCCAGATGTGCTCTGCTGGATTCCCATTCAGACTGTAGCTGGGTCACTTCAAAACTTACGCCGAGTTTTGGAGTTACGCCTCAGATCATTGTCTTGCTGAAAAATACATTTCAGCATCTTCTTCCAATCTTGAGCATGCTATATACCTTTTTTTTACCTCTATCTGGACTAAATCTGTAGTTCCTGTTACAGAGAAACATTCCCATATTTAATTGTAGCCAGATGTAAAAAAAAATATGGAAAACAGGAGTGTGAAAATGTTGTGTCTGCATTGCATAAGCTACGGTAGCAATTACCAGAACAGGAGTTTGCTTATTTTGGGACTCATTGCCGTATAGGCTCAACTGTCAGTCAAAGACATGCTTCCATCTTCCGATTTATTTACCCGAAGACTGAAAGAGCAAATTCTAAGGGTTAGGGGAACAATATACAGGATGTGGATTCAGATATGGATTTGCATCTTAGTAACTGCTTCAGGTTTAGCAACGAGTTCTTCCCCTCTCCTAATAAAGACTGAGGTTCACTGACCATCAATCAATTCCACTTCACTGCACAAAGAACGGGTATCAGCTAACCCTCTCTCCCTTTACCGTACTGTCATGCGGATGCCAATAAAAGTTTTTTTACGCTTTACCATCTAACACATAGGCACTGAAGTTTTTCCTCAGCAGTCACCTTGATATGACAAATTCAGCTCATTATAAAATTCACTTGTTCAGATGACTTCTGACTTTGGAGCAGGAGTTGAGCTATACTGATGTCTCTGAATGCTTCCTCCCTGAGCGTATCAGGATTATCTGTCAAAATGACGCAAGGAGATGGCCGATGGCTTGGAGGAGATTTATTGACAGTTTGTTGAATGTCAGGATGACTGGAAGGTTGGTCCATGGAGATAATGACAGGTGAACAGGGTGAGATAACAGGCAGGTAGGCAGGTAATCTGGTGTGGAATCGACAGCAGGGTGAGAGGACCTGAGATATAAAGAGCGAACATTTACAGATTGACAAAAGCAAGATAAACCAGGATCGGGCCTGAGTGTTACCTGACTGGTGGTAAACAACAGCAATGAGTGAAGACCTGGGATGATATATTTAAAGTGATGAACTGCTGGCAGCTGTGTCAGGTAGTCACAAGGCTTCCCTGCCCAAAGGAGCACACACACACATACAGACACAAGGGAAGATCGACAGCTACGCATGAAGGGAAAGGGGAGTAGGAACCAACAAAAGAAAGACAGACTGCTGCGATCATGACATTATCAGGTAGTTCTCTAGGGGCCTGAAAATCTGCTTGAATTAGGTTACTATGCTGAAGATGTACAGGTGCCAGCAATAATAGGTTTCCACTGAGTTATGCAATGCAACAGAGCTGCATTCCAGTCCCTTGGGCTTTCTTGTGCCAAAAAAGCAAGAAAATTAGAATATTGAAAGACAGGACAGGGAGAGGTAACAGTAAAGAACATCACATGTTCAGGAAAAGGGAACAAAAGTGAAGTGAAGAGGTTGTCAGGAGCAGAGACAATGAGAGGAAGTCATGAAGACAAGGGGGCAGGCTAAAACGTATTTCTTAATTCTTCCCTTTTCTTCTCAAAGAGAGTAAATGCAGGGATTGACAAAGGTGATGATAAGAACAGCTCTGTTTTTCTCCCAGCTTTGTCTCAGCTTTGAGACAGATGAAGACAAAGGAACACCTGGAAAGGTGAAGGCGGTGGGTGAATGAAAAAGGAAGATAGGGGAGCTCATGGCAAAGCAGCACAAAAAGCCCATGAGCAACACTTTTCCCCCACTTTGTCCCTCGTCTTAATTGAGCCCCTGTTTCCAGCCTGCCACTCAGGATAACGAGCAGGATAACTGCAGCTCGTCTCTGCATCGCATGTTCTCCTTCTTTGTCTTTACCTCCTCCACCACGTCCTTCTTTTTCTGACTGCTTCTACTTGCTTTTCTCTTACTTTGTGTCCACCACCACCTACTCCTCATCTGGCCCATCCTCATCCTCCTCTCTCTGTGTGGGTATTTTTGTCATTTTCAGTGTCTTTCAGTCGCCAAGGTAACTGCAGTACCATAGCCTTGACCACTGTAGAACGCAGAGAAAGACAGTCAGATGTTATTTAGTTTGTAGGCCTTTTCTTGAACACTTATTTTTCCCCAGAGAGGAGAGAGACCGTTATTTAACAAGTGAAAATACTGAACCATCTACATCTATGATTTAACAAAAGCAAAAGCCTTGTGATTCACTTGGGACAGCCTCTCTCAGCAGTGCCCCTCTGCGACTGTCATTGTTGATGATCTAATTACAATGATTTTCCCTTTTCATTCAAGAAAGATGATAAAAGAGAAGGCAAGACTTTTGTGTTGCATGATGTATCTCTGCTGTACCTCAGTTCGATCTTGTCGAGTCTAAATTGCGACAACAGCCAAATGTCACTGTCCTAAAACATGGCAGCTCTTGAAAAGTTGATTTGACAGCAAGTTGAGAAGCGTCATGCCACAATTTTGGCTGACAGGTATGTTCAGAAAAAGAGAGATTGCGACAAATCTCTTTTAGTGAGTCTAACCCTCTGTTGTTATGACCAGACAGTCGAGCCTTTAAAATAACTTGAATGAGATTGGCTGAAAATAACCCATTTGCATATTTTTAGACTTACTTCATCATCAGTGTCTGCTATAAATAGCATCCGACTGCTCAGTTGTACTTTGAACTATTTCATACATCCGTAATGGGGAGGATGATTCGAACAAATTCAACTTGATTCTTTTTTCTACATACAGGCAAAACACCATCCATTTTCTCCCTTTAAAAGATTCCTTGGGCTTTTATCGCACTGAAAATTCATGGCCAACAAAGAGCATTGGATATTTCTCTTCAAGAGTGGAGAGAATCTGTCTAAATTTTCAAAGACAGGCTAGTTATGCCATTTGCTGTAGCCTTTGCAGTGATTTCTAAGCAGCTTTCTTTTAACCAGTCGAAAGGGGAGTTGTTTGCTGTCACCAAACTGAGTAGTGAAATGTAAAAGTCTGCCAAAAGAACGGCTCTTTGAACCTAGCCAATATGAAAAACAGAGGAATAGAAGAATCTTCTGTATTTTTTGGGGTGGGTTTTTTCAGCAAACCTGCCTCTGACTCAGACAAATGTGAGTAATTTTTAGATAGATAAAGCCCTAATCTGTGGGACATTTGATCAACGGTTAATCTGCTGCAGAAATTCTATTAAGAGGCTGAGAGCTCATTAGCCAATAGATCTTAATCCCATTACTGCCTAGGCGGTGGGGAACCATGAGCCCGTCTGCCTGTCGCTCTGTGGGGGATACTGTTGCAGTACAGTTGTGGAGAAGGTCATCCACGGCACACTGCCATTTTCATAATGAGAGCGGAGCATCATGCATCATGCACAATCATAAAAAAGCCATCACTGGCTATGCAGACACATTTAATCACTGTGCATGTCTGGTCCTAACGTATTTAGCCCTGCTGTGTAATAACAGGCTTTATTTCCTCTCTCATGAAGGTCTGGCCCCTTAGTTTAATTAAATGTTAGCTGGGATATCAGAGTAATCTGTCTCTCTGTGTGTATTATGCTTATTGTTGACAATTGTGTTGGATTTGCTCTTGGTTGATGTTTTCTGGGTTGCTCGCGGTAATTAAAGGGTTAGACGCTGGTCTGTTGTGAGCAGAGGGAGGAGCGAGACAGTGAAAAAGAGAAACAAAGAAACAGGATGAAGAGACGAACAGAAAATGACAGGGAGACAAATACTGAGAGGAGAAAGTCGGAGCTTGTAATCACGGTCTTGAATTAAAGACAAGAGCTTGAGGAGGAGGCAGAGTCAAGGATTTTTATGAGTGGAGCTCTATGAAAATAAACATCAGCTCCATCTATTGACAACCACCCACAGGCTGTTAGAAACTGTGTCAGAGCCTTTTGCTGAGTGTCTCTGCGCATTGTTACAGAAAGTTTGGTCAAAGCAAAGTTAAAAGACAGCTCCCACCTTGGAGTAAGTTTATTTGCCTCCATGTTTGTACACTTTATTATAGTTTTAGTTGTATCTCAATATACAAACCAATTACAACTCTCTCTTGGAAGAGTAATCTTGTTTTATTAGATTTATTCATTCCCTGCTATCCGTTATTGATACAGATTCTCCGGCTATGAAACTGTGGCTGATCAATAAAGCATTTGGACTAGATTCTCTCAAACGGTAGACATGTGGTTTTATTAATCATTAGTTAGTCGGTGTTGAAAATACCCAAGAGGCAAAAATGGAGCTCCATATCTCGTTCAATGTAAAAAAACGAAAGACATTTAGAAACAAACAGACATTAGATATCTTATTGTCTGTCCTCTGCTCTTCCTCAGATATTGATGAGTGTGTGGACGGCTTTGTCGAGTGCGATAGTAAATCCACTTGTGTCAACTTGCCCGGCTGGTACCACTGTGAGTGCCGTGACGGCTACCATGACAATGGCTTGTTTTCCGCCAATGGGGAATCGTGTGTGGGTAAGTCGCCCCCCTTCACTATTCTTAAACAACATTTCAAAAGTTAGGAAAAAAAGAGCAAAATTTCTGATCTTTACAAACATGTAAAAGACGTCTCGTGTTAATGAGGAACATAGTGGCGTCTGTGGGTTTGAAATAAGTTGAGTCCAATGTTCACATAACATGGCATCCACCTTGTTGATACATGCTTTAGATTACCTCAGATTTTAGAGTTGTTTCATTAATTTATCAAATCAAATTTATTTATATAGCATATTTCATGTACTAACAATTCAAAGTGCTTTACATAAAATAAAAGCATTGCAGCAGGGAGTGGAAGAGGCATTAAAATACATAAAAGAATATAAAGAGAAACAAATAAAATAATCTAAATGAATTTAAAAACAAGCAACAGTCTAGATAAGTTAAAAGATATTTCATGCATAGACACATGAGAAAAGAAATGTTTTTAACCTGGATTTAAAAATGTCTACATTTGGTGAAAGTTTAATCTCAACTGGCAGTTTGTTCCACTTGTTTGCAGCATAACAGCTAAATGCTGCTTCTCCCTGTTTAGTCTGGACTCTGGACTGGACCAGCTGACCTGAGGCCTTGGATCTAAGAGCTCTGCTAGGTTTATATTCTCTGAACATATCACAGATGTATTTTGGGCCTAAACCGTTCTGGGATTTGTAAACCATCAGCAGGCTTTTAAAATCTATTCTGTGACTGACTGGAAGCCAGAGTAAAGATTTTAACACTGGTGTGATGTGTTCAGATCTCTTAGTCCGGGTTAAAATTCTAGCAGCAGCGTTCTGGATGAGCTGCAGATGTTTAATGCTCTTTTTGGGAAGTCCAGTTAAAAGAGCATTACAGTAATCGAGTCTACTGGAGATGAATGCATGGATGAGTTTCTCCTGGTCTTTTTGGGAGAGGAAACCTTTAATTCTGTTGATGTTTCTGAGATGGTAAAAAGCTGCCTTGGTGACAGCTTTGATGTGGCTGCTGAAAGTCAGATCTGAGTCTATCAACACTCCGAGGTTACGAACTTGGTCAGTGATTGTAAGGTCCCGAGTCGCAAGATATTTACCAACGCTGACCCTCTTCTCTTTGCTGCCAAATAGAATGATCTCAGTTTTGTCTTCATTTAATTGTAGAAAATTCTCTCTCATCCAGGTGTTTACTTCCTCCAGACACTGACACAGTACGTCTGCTGGGCTGCAGTCGTCCGGTGACAGAGACACATAAAGTTGTGTGTCGTCTGCATAACTGTGATAATTGATGTTAAAATTCTGCAATATCTGACCCAAAGGGAGCATATACAAGTTAAACAGAAGAGGTCCAAGAATTGACCCATGGGGGACTCCACAAGTCATGGCCACTCGCTCAGATTCATAGCTGCCAATTGTAACAAAATAACTCCGGCCTTCTAAGTAGGACCTGAACCAGTTAAGGACCGCTCCAGAAAGTCCAACCCAGTTTTCCAGCCTGTGCAACAGGATTCTGTGATCTACAGTATCAAACGCAGCGCTGAGGTCCAACAGAACCAGTACTGAACATTACCAGAATCAGTATTCAACCTGATGTCGTTTAACACTTTGACCAGAGCTGTTTCAGTGCTGTGATGACGTCTGAAGTCTGATTGAAAGTTATCAAGACTTCCACTTTCATTCACAAAGTCGTTGAGCTGGTTAAATACAACTTTCTCAATAATCTTAGATAGAAAAGAGAGATTAGAGACAGGTCTGTAGTTGTTCATCATAGAGGCGTCTGGAGTTCTCTTCTTTAGGAGTGGCTTAATGGCAGCTGTCTTTAGTGACTTTAGTGAATTTAGCTTTAAATTGTGGTTTATAAATCTCTACTAATGCCTGAACATGACTTTGGCAATTCAAAGCTTCGCCATGTCTCAATACCAGACACATTGAGCTACTATTATTTTTGTCATCCCAGTTTCATCACTGCCCTCAGGTTTCAGTTTTCAAATGACAGAAGTTAAAAATAGCAGATCGTTGCTGAAACACACAGTTCATCACAAGCTCACTTCCCTTTTGAGGGTAATTTTTTTTTCTAAACGGAGTTTGATTGGATCGCTGTGTCATTATAAATGTGTTTTTCTTACCAAAATGCCGTCATACTTTTTCACGTTCTGTTCATTTTCTGGAACGTTCTCTCCCGATTCGGCCTGTCAGAAGACGTGTCGGAGCTGTCAAAAGGGAAACCCTCAATCTGCAGTAACATGGAAGCAATGCCTGTAACAATAGTGCCTGCGCTGCTCTGCTCATTGACCCCATCTTAGCTGTCAGTATGAGCTGGAAGACGCAAGAGGGGAAAAAAGGCATATTAAAGGCACTTATAACAAATAGATAAATAAACAATAACCTCTCTGCACTTCTCACAGTCGTAGCTTGACCAAAAGTGTTTTTTTGGTTGCACTGCAGGTCCATACAGCATTTTTACCCCGGAGTGTTGTGGTGCAACATTTCACAGTTGACGGCTCGATGTCATGCGGTTGCAAAAGCATCATAAAGGGCTATTTATTGGCTGTTTTCCAAAGCCGTGGGTAGAAACAGCGTTACCTATGCAGAGCATATGTATGATGTCATTTTTTTGTGCTCCTTGCAGATATTAATGAATGCAAGACAGGAAGGAACACCTGTGCAAACGACACAGTGTGCTTCAACTTGGAGGGAGGCTATGACTGTCGGTGCCCCCACGGTCATAACTGCACCGGCGACTGTATCCATGACAACAAGGTCAAGCACAGTGGGCAGATCTGGGTGCTGGACAGCGATAGGTGCTCAGTGTGCTCCTGCCAGGTAATAAACAGAGCGAGATGGAGAACAGAGACACAAAGAAAGCTTAGAGAGAAATGCAAAGAGCAAGCAACAAAGGAGAGGTGAATGGATCACTTGAAACAAGTGTAAAGGAAAAAAAGAGTCATAGGACATGTGTTCACAGCTGTACATAGTTCAGCGATTATGATTCCCACTCTGTCTCTCTATTGTAGTGTTTGTGCATCCAGCTGGTCTTGAAGTGTTTTTTTCACCTTTGTTTATTCTTACTCCACTTTCCAAGTGCCTAAACAAAGAAAATAGAACAAGTGTAAACCTGCTCATTTATACGAATGGCGCCGTCTCCCACAGGGCCAATCAGCAACAAATGTCACCACCTTCTATTGTACGACGGCAGTGCAGCTCCCCAGCCGGTGGGTGACATCTTAGAAATTACTGAAACAAACTAGTGGAATGAATTACGCTTTACTTTCCTTTTTTAATTGTATACAATGTGTCGTAACTTAGTAAAAGACCAACGTTGTGCCACCTTTAGGCTAAAAGTCTTATAGCCATATTTATTAAGTCTAATGTGCAAAAGTGCTCCTTGTTGACCTTTAGAGGAGACAAGTGAGCAAATTATATCTCATCCACCACTGCTCTTGAAAAAATATTTACAGTATGTGCACTCAGTCATTGTTAATAATTGAGTAGATAGTGTAACTGCATGTTCATAAAGCTGCACAAATCAATATTTCATATTACCAGTGGCTAAAATGAGTTTTATGTTATGCGTTTGACAAAAAATTAACAACTAACTTTACCATTCCCTGGGTATGTAGATAAGTACTTTGCAACTGAAGAGAGAAATATGTTGGAGTTTGTGGTTATAGGGAGAAGTATATTTAAAAGGTATATTTCTCAGAATTGGTGGGGACCAAAAAGTGAGGTAAAAGAGGTGGAAATTATACTTCCAGTCAGTACATGCAAAACAGACCACGCTTAGAAAACCAAAACAAATCCAAGAGAGATAGCAGGAACATCAGGAGTGGCCAAATAAACTATGTGACATTTACTGAGCTGAAAGAACACACCAGTGAGCTCTGCAACATAAAACACCTGGATTTTCAGGGAGATAATAGTGGCAATCAATGATCGCAGGACCCTTTCCACAGTAAAGAAAAACCCCTTAACAACTTTGTGCCAAGTGAAGAAAGCTCTCCAGGAGGCCGGTACATCGTTATACAAGTTTACCATGAAGAGAAGACTTCGACAAGAGCTCTTTGACAAGAGCAAATGCTGAGGGTTCACAGCAAGGTGCAGACTTTTCATAAATCTTAACCATACAGAGGTCAGATTAGATTTTGTTAAAAATAATAATAATCTTCTTAATAATCCAGACCAGTTCCGGAACAGCATCTCTCAACAAATGAGATCAACCTGTACAAGAATTACTGGAAGTAAAAAGTATGAAGAATTCTCATAGCAGCTCATAATTTGAAGCTTTCAATATAATGTTGCAAAGATTATATGGATACACTATCTATGTTTTACATTACACATGCTTAATGACCCAAATCATACATCAAATGACAAATGAGTCAGCTGATTACACACTAACGGCAGAAAGAATTATAATGAAACCACTGAATAGAGCTCACGGCCTAAATCACTACAAACGATGAAAACCCATTCTTTGGCAATGTCCATGCCATCCAAACTTCAGGTAGTCCTTCTCAAAAAAGCAATTCCTATTACATTTGACCCCCTAAAAATGAAAGAGATAGAAAATTACATGGATTTAGCTGTGAGTTTTATGCAGTTTTTTCTAAATATGCTGGACTGACTTTGGCTTCTGATGTTGTTGTTTTGATTGATTTTCTGACACCAAGGTAATGAGGCATCTGGGATGTGCTGGTCCAGAAAACTCATTCTGCCGTCCCAAACACATTTGGTTTCAGAATTATCGGGTCACGCAGCAGTCATACGTTGCATTTGAGCATTTCACTCACGCTAATGCCAAGTGTCTGGGAGTAGAGGAAGGTGATTAAAGTGGATTAGTGTCGGTAGTGAAAGATCAAGCAGCAAATTATTCATTTGATTACAAAGGACCAGGACAGAAATGGTTCCCCTAATTAAATGAGTCATATTAATTGATTTGAGAGATTGAAGAGCTGCCTGTCAAAATTAGTTGTGTCAGGGAGCAGAAAAGTAAACATGTTATTGTTTTGGAGGTGGGTGGACGCAGCTGGATATTAGGTGGAGTGCCACAACTGACGGACAATGGAAACCAAGGTCAAACGACACGGACAAGACAAAAGCTGGGATGTGTCCAATCTGAGGCTGTGCAGTATGCAAACAGCTGATTGTTTCAATTTTTTCTGAAAGGCAGATGGCTTTTAATTTTGTGGATTGCCTTTCTTAGGTGTTAGCAACCTCCACGAGAATGTATAAGTATAAAATTCGGTATGTAGAACCTATCAACCCATTCTATTCCTATAGATGTGTCTGTAGACTGCAATAACAAACCGCTGTCTGCGTTAATCAAGAACATTTATTTCTGAGATCTTCCAATTTATATTTTTTTCCTAAAGCGTCCATTTAATTTACTCATAACTTTAGTGATTAAAATACCTTGTTTACTCTATGACGATGAGTCCAAAACAAAACAAGAAAAACCCAGCAAATTTTCAACTTTGAGAATCTGAAGCCATTTAAATGATGACAGTTGGAAGGCAGATGAGCAACAAAAAAACAGCCAAGGGGAACTTCCTTAAACACCAAACTGATGAACATGGAGCAAAGAGAACCACTGTGCATCAACATTCATAAAATATATTTTTATTCCGGAGTGTCTTGCCTTCAGTTTGAGTTAAAAAGCCGTAAAAACAGCTTCAAAAGGGCCGGGCTTCATAGCCTTTATTACATAATTAATCATGGACATGTATGTTTAATGACTCCATCACACAAATGGCTTTGTCTATTGCATGTGAGGTTTGCTCATGCCTTTGTGCAGTCCTACGTTAAATGTTTAATTATTCTCTGTGCTCAGGCTGGCCAAGTGATGTGCCGCAGGATGGTGTGCGATTGCGACAACCCCAATGCCGACCTGTTCTGCTGCCCCGAGTGCGACCCTCGGCTGAGCAGCCAGTGCCTGCACCAGAACGGCCTGCTCACCTACGGCAGCGGTGACACATGGGTGGAGAACTGCCAGCAGTGCCAGTGCCTGGTGAGTAGAGGCGAAGAAACGTAACGAAATTGACATCACAAGAATTTGCCCCTTTTGTTAAAAGCCATCTCGCGTGATAGTAAAAACAACATCAGCATTCGCTGCTGTGCAGCAGTGCCCACACAAGAAATGTAACAAATACCCCGGTCTCCATGGAAATGCTGAATGAGAGATGTGCCGAGTGTAAAAGAAAAAAAAAAAAGTCAAGGAGAATCGCAGTATTTTGAGGAAAGAGCGGGGGAGTGATTAAGAGGTGAATAGGAAGGTTGCGGAGAGGAGAAAATGAAGATTGGTTTTTCATCTGATGCAAAAAGAAAAAGCGTGAGTGATTACTTTGATTTGTAAGAATTCAAAGAACCCTTTTCACTGTTGTCCTCTGTGATGGAATTACACATTTTATTGGAGGGTACTTCCAAGGTTGAGAAATCAGGAGGGTAATAACAGTCCCAGGGTGTAATAGTGAGTATTATTTGTGTCCTTACAGGAGGTGTACACAGTATGTGCTTGTGTTGACTGATGAGCATTTACTGCATGAGTGTTTTTTTGTCATTTCAAGTGTCCTTTACTGTGCATGCAGCCCTATTTGTCATATCAGACAAAATAACATGGCGCTCACCACATGAATCTTTCACCGTGAGACATATGCGCTATTTACTTTGTGTTCACATCTCCGGCTGCGCTGACCTTTTCCAGGGTTTACACTGTGCTGTCGTTCAGGCAACAGGGAAACATCTTGCAAGTGTTTCCCAGTAAACCTGACAAAATCAATAAATCTTTCCAAATGTTTTGGCCTCCTTACCTTATAGACAAATGCATAATAAATGCAAATGGCATGCTTTACATTCCACCGCACTGTCTTGTTGTACTCACACCATCACCAGCTGTAACACACACCCACACCAGTGTCATTTCCTCTGTTCAGTTACTCACAAATCATCTTCACTGTGTATCTCAGACAGGCACTCTACAGCTCCTTTCACTTCTTTTCAGCCACTTTGTGTTCCTTTTAAAGAGCACCTATACTTGTAGCCAAGATACTGTAATGTTGGCTCCAGTCTGTCAGATTTATGCTGTGAGCAGAAACAGTAATGCCCTCCCCCCTCCTCGTACCACCTCCCCTCCTCTCCTGCCATTGTAATGCTGCCCCGATGCTCAGACCTAAGGGCTGCTTTTTGGGTTTCTTACAGCAGACTATTATACGAGAGCCTGAAAAATCACTGCTCGGCTGAGAGGCAGCGGGGAGGCACAGCCGGTTGAAAATGGGTTCGCTCGGCTTCACTCTCTCCACGGCCGTGCTCACCGCAGGCACTTATACGTGTTGACACAAACACATTTGGGGAGTTAGACATTCCTGTCACAACAGCAGGGCACACATACAGTGTAAACACAAGTATGTACATAGTGAACACATGTTTGAAAATCTTGGCACAACCCGCAGATGTCCAGGCGCACACAAAAAGATACAAAAGACACTCGATTAAGGATGCACAGATGTACAGACACAGCAAAGGAGCCCAAAGTTGCCACCGCCTGAAAGAACAGGCATCTCCTGCAATACGGTACCGCAGCTCCAGTAGCGTGACAGGGACGTGAAATGAACCTTGAATGCTGCAACACTTAGCAGAGCAATGGCTGTCCAAGCTCAGCAGGGGACTAAGAATACATAGTGACAGCAGGCAGATGCGCAAAACACGCTCCCAAGACCAGAATGTGTGTCGTTCTCTGCTAAGTGTTCAGTCATTTGAAATGTAAAATGTGGCCTTTGCAGGCAGTGCACTTATGTTGTGGTTGTGGTATTAGTTGTGATTTTCTGTCTTCTTAATTTGCACAAATATCAAGAGAGCGCTAATTTCCATTACCATGCATGTAAGTTATACTTAAGGTCAAAGCACATTTGAAAGAAATGTATAATTGTTGGAGGCCAATTCCCAGGCAAAGATAAATGTCATTGGTTTTAATCTCCTGATGGCATTTTGCAACATTCACACTTACAGAAAGTAAAACTATGTAAAAGCCGAGAGATTGAATTGCAACGAGATACCAAGAACCTTCAATGGAAAGCCAGATTGAAATGATAGCCGTCTCCTGTATCACAAAGGCAGGCTTCAGATTTAGTTTGCTTAAATTTTTATATCATGCTCATTGTATGCCAAATGTCTTTGTGATCACAGGCCACGTCTTCTTAAACACACAAAGATGACAGTGTCTCGCATGACAGTAAAGGACAGATACCAAAGGCTATGATCAATCATGGTCTCCCTTTAAATGTTTTCACAGAACACAGAGGCTAAGAGTGGACATTAGCGCTGTGGGAGTCCATGTGCCTTATAGCCAACCTAATTTACTACCTATCTGAAACGCTGAGCCGGAAGATTTTTTCATATATATTAAATACCCCCAGTGGGACACTTTGATCAAGCTTCAAACTTCAAGTGTGTGTCTTTTGTATCTTCTGGTGTGTTTAAATGTAAGATAATATGTCTCGACCAATAAATGACTGTGGAACTTATGTTAGTGTAACCAAAAGTGGGTCAGGCCAGAGAAGTACAGATTGTGGGTCAGACAGAATTTGCAAAGATGGTCAAAATATGTGACCTGTTTTCTCAGGCCAATAGAAAATGACAGCAGGAAGAAATCCAATAGAGCTTTTATGTGCTGAAAGTCGGCTGGGAGAATAATATGAGAACAACAATAAGACAATTAGAAAGCTGCAGCATTTACTTCCCCTGAAACTGCTGACTTTGTTGATTGCACTGCTCATCTATATTTTCTTGGTACCTAACAACTTCTTTTTCCCATCAAGTAGAGACGTTCCCTCAGGCATGCAAATACACAGTGTGAGGAAAAATGTGCGTATTTGTATGAGCAACTTGTTTAAGCATGAAGAATACATTAGTGTATTTGCTGAGATTATTTCAGACTTCTTCTCCTTTCTATCTCAAACCATCTGAGGTTCTCTCTTTCTGCCCTCACAGCAGGGCCAGGTGGACTGCTGGCCTCTGCCGTGCCCGCCCGTGGACTGTGAGTTCACTGTAGTGCCTGAGGGCGAGTGCTGTCCGCGCTGTGTCACCGACCCCTGCCAGGCCGACACCATCCGCAACGACATCACCAAGACGTGCACAGACGAGCACAACATCTCACGCTTCAGTGGCTCCTCCTGGATTAAACACGGCACAGAGTGCACCCTGTGCCAGTGCAAGGTAAGCCACCAGGTCACCGGCAGCGTCCGAAAAAGCAAATCACAGCCCGCCTTGATCGGTGGCAGATGAGACGTTGTGCTGTGAAAGGCATTTTTTTGTCAGAGCTGGACGCCAAAGAAAAAATGGTTTGTAAACTGAGAACCCATTTCAAGGAGAAAGTTTTCTGACAAATACCTTGAGCTAAGATACACACAGTGAGAACTTTGAGAGAGAAATAGCAATGGCAAGGAAGATATAAAGTTTTATTTAAGAATTATTCCCTTTCAAATACACAAACTTGAGAATCACAATGACTATGTTCCTTTTTATCATTTAATATCTTTAGCAATATCTAGCAATATCTTTATTGATTTGCAAGAAATTCAAACCGTAGAACCAATCGAAAGAGTTTACAACCAACAAGAGGAATATACGGAGAGGCAGGCAGAACATCATCCAAGTTCAGACTTGAAATGTGGCCTCCCTTTACATGGCAAATATGGGAGAAAATTAAAAAAAATAAATAAATTCACACATCAATGGCCACATCGTTAAAGCATTGTATAAAAAAGAGCCCACTGTACCTTTAAGAAATTAGATAATGCTTTCTTATTGTTGAATGAACTTACTTATCTTTTTCCAAGGCGGAGATAACTCTTTTTGAAAGTATTAAACAAAGGTCTAAAGCAATTCTGTCTTTCCCAGATGTCAAATGAAGACATCTTAGCTGTGTTTTCAACTATATGATTTCCAAAGTTTTTATAAACTCCTATTCTAATTTCCCAATACTTACATTCCTACACATAGTGGAAAAAAGGTCAACCTTGTCCATACCTTGTTGACAAATCTGAGACACTTCTTTAAAACTTTTCTGGTGTCATATATGTCCTCATTGACCATTTATAGTGCAGCAGTTTGAGCTGAATGTCGACGTTTCTGTTTGTGCTTTGACACCTGCTGTTTCCCAGTGTTCATTTACTTAATACCTTTTCCAAAGCACCCTTACTGCATTTGTATTTCCAGAAGAGATAACAGTGGTATTGATAAACACTGACTTTTAAAAGATCGAAAAAAGTTTCTCACCTGAAAGTATTTGGAAAAATATTCATGTGGGACACCACATCTGGCAACCAATTCTTCAAACAACATTATGTTACCATGATCTTATGCCATGAGATCCCTTATTGCATTTATTCCTTTTTTCAGTCGTCTTTATACAGACTGCATCTGCTTTGCCAGGTGGGAAAAAATAGTTAGCCCATATTGAGCTCGTGTCTAAATATGTCTTAACCTGATACCATGCTGTAATCATATTTCTAACAATAGGAGTTTTGTTTTCTTAACTTTTGATGAGCATCAATACTGAATGAAAGGCAGTTTTGACTGAACAATATCTATCCAAGATGGATTTATCTGTAAAATAATCCATTACTGTCATCAGTGGGGCTGCTCAACAGTATCAGAAGGCACTTAAATGTTGGTATAGGGTAAATGCCTTGGCTTCAAATGTTGGTATAGAAGTGATAACAGTTGCCATTTTAATGTTCAATTTTAATTTATTGACAAGAAACTAGACTATTTTCAGACATGCTTATCTCCTTGTTGCAAAGAGTTGAATCTGCAGCCACTTAGCTTAGCACTAAGACTGTAAAAAGCTAGCCTGGCTCTGTCACGTGGTAACAAAATACAATTTTAAATCTATTAGCTGTTTATTAAAGCGTTAAAATATCAAGTTGCAGTTTTATGGGGTTATGTGCTTAGCTGTTCCTCGGTCGAGGTGCTGGAGTTTCTCTTGGTTGCCTGGTAACCTCACAGATGATGACAAAACTCCTATTTCCAGCCTACATGCAGTTTTAAGTTTAAGTTTTAATGAGCCTGTTTCCCAAAATGATTAAGCATTTCTTTAAATAAAAATGAGCCGAAGTCTTGGACAAAGAGAAACCTGCTCTGAGAGAGCATTTGTCGGCCTCTCATCTGGTAGCCTCGGGCTCAGCTGCAGCTGGTAGTCACATTGGGCTCTCTCCTCTGCACTGTGTTAAACAAGCAGACCTATTTGCATAATGCAGTACTTGCAATGTATGGAGCCCTGTCTAAGAAACCGAGACAAACACACATAATTTCCTCCCATATATCAAATTGGAGAAAGCTGCTCGATACAAATGTTTTATACAGCGGGACTGAGCAGTCATTTAGAGAGTAAACTATGCAGGCAATATCCTCTTTGTTTCCAAATGCGACTGTAAATTGTTTCCCTCGGCTTTAGGACTAATCCACTAAGACTGACTTTCTCGTCTGAGTTCCTAAGATAAAATATTTCCTTCCTGCCTGCCTGACGATGATCTCCACATCATAGGGAAAAGATGGCAGCCACTCTTAGTAGGAGTCTTTCAGAAAAGATTTACGATTAATTCAAATAAATGGATATTTCCTCTTTTTGAGATAGCTCTGCACTGTCATGTAGTTCGGAGTTGGCCAGATTGGTGATCCATGACTCAGTGATCATTCACATTTGAATTCCCAGTAGAAAATTGCCTCCTTGGATCAGTTAGTGGTGAAATGACACCCAGAGGAACTCAAAATGCCAAATGAAGCCTGCATGCTGCAACATCGCCGGCACTTGAAAATACCATCTGTTGGCTTTCAAAAAGCGTTTGCCCGAGGTTAAAACGTGACAATAACCCCCCCCACCCGTGTTTCTTTGTCTTCTCTTTCCTCTCGTTTGCAGAATGGACACATCTGTTGCTCAGTGGACCCCATGTGCCTTTAGTCCAGGCAGGTATGAAGGCACCTGTACAGCGTTCTCCATGTAAAAAAAAAAAAAGTAACACCACCCCTGTGTCCCCTCACTGTCCTTATCACAGGCCTGGGTCAAAAAGTGTTTGCACTGTCAAGTTGGTTTTGACCTGCTGAACCAAATGAATGGAGGTTACAATTCAGGTCACACTGTCAGACAGCTGTCCAACTTTAACCATCAGGTAACTCTCCTCTGATTATCTGCAGCTTATAGCTCTTATTGCTCTTATATGCGTTCCATACGGTAATCTCCACCCACTTGGAACCTTGTGCACATTAGATATTAAAAGTAACTTGCAAACAGTCTGTGACCCGCGCCTGCTCCCTCAGCTCCTTTATACCAAATGCAAACCTGTATCATACCAAACAGATGATGGACTACAGCTCCCTCAGACCCACTCTCTTTATTCTGTCTCACCACGTAAAGTGAACGTTTGAGGATCACACTTCCCCACTCCGATTCATTGCTACATGAAACTGTAAGATAATACTATTACTGGCATGTGCTTGATGTCCATACATTTTTGCTGATTTCTAAATTCTCAATGATGATGATGTTGATACCTTAGATAGAGCAAAGGCAGTTAGCATAAGGTTCTGTTGCCACATTTGCGAGTCGTCTATATTATGTGGTGCTTTGTAGCATTTTGTTCCATTTCTCCTTTTTGTAATTTTTCTTTCCAAGCTTGTTATTGTGTAATAGTAAAATAAAGTATTTCCATTTACATTTAATTCTTGTCTTGGGCTTGTATATGAGTGTCAATTATTTGTTTTCATTGTGTTTGAATACTGAGCGCTCATGAATATTTGATATGCTGCTTGAGAGAAGAGTATTTTTCAGGTTTACTGAACCACTCTCGAGAACATTAGAACCAATTAACCTTATTAAAAGTTAAAGAATATTAACAATTTACCAATTGGTTATGGATTAGTTGTAAGTAATTTACACTTATTAGGAACACCATCTGGGCTGCCAGCTTATAAAAGATTTATTCTTTCTGCTGGTTGCATGCAAACTAATGATTATTGCTTACATTACTTAGAGGGATTTTTCACATTGTGCCAAACATTCTTATTAATGGAAAATGATAATGATGATAATATTCTTACTTTTATTGTTGAGTGGTATATTTACATCCAGCACGCATTGACTGGCTGTAAATAAAAAAAGAAAAAAAAGAAAAGTTTTTTAATATAATTCTGGAGCACTTGATGATCCTTTCATCCATATTTTTTCAACTTTCATCAAACGTGATTCTACAGTCATGGTGGTATGGCTCTGCTCTTGGATCTCCCTGTCTTTCCACCTGCAAACGTGGAATGCCTGAGGCAGGAAGAGCAGCAGCAGAAACACCCCTGGTGTTGGTGGTATACCAACTTGCAGAGGAGGCAGCAAAGGAAGGCAGGCTCGTTTAAACAGGGTGCTCCGTGTGAGATTTACAAGCTCAATGCATAGAAGAGAAACAGCCCTACCTGGACAATTGCTATGCTGGATTTAGCGAAACGCATCTTTTTGCTTCTTTTTTTGTCCCCACTGTCAAGTGTGTCGCATGTTATGATATCTAGTAGCACTTTCAAAATTACAACAGGCTGAATGTCTACCAAGCCGCATACTGTGGTGGCAGTTAAAATTGCAAATGGCCTGCTTAACAGCCGAATAATCAGAGTAATGGCCTGATTGTAGTCTTTTCTTTTACACTTTTTCTTGACCTTAATGGAAAACATCATGAAGTCAAGGAAAGATGGTTGAGGAAATTTGTAAGGGGCTTCAAAAAGTCAATCTGGTTGCAATGACAATCTGACTACACTTAAACTAAGCTGTAATGTTGGTCTGCAATGAAAAAACTACGTCTTTCCAAAGATTAACCCAGTGAAAGCAGCAAAAGTCAAATATAATTTTTACCAGTTGCTCACATTCACCCTGATGTCCACACATTCATCTACATGATTCCAAAGTGGTGGTGCTGCAATAAAACAGTCAAGCTTCACTTTGAATTTTGCAGCAGCAAGGAATCGTGAGATGACATTATCTCCTTAAAGGATGGTTCAATGTTTCCTATGCTAAATAGAGTTAAAGGAGGAACTAAAGATATTTTCTTTAGCATTTAGTTAAATGAAACAGCTCTTATCATGGCTGTCACTTAGTTTACTTCACTACACTGGCAGTTAAAAAAAACACCGTAGTTTCATAAGAAATCTGGTGTATACAGCACAATGTATGAATTGCTTTAACTACACATATTTACACCTTGACCAGTAACCAAGTAACACTTTACCATGAATGAATGTAGTCAATGAATTTGTTGGTTTATTTGTGAGCTCGCCTATCACCATTATTCCGCTACATTTACCCTGGACAATTTCATGAGATTTGGTTTGAAGGCAGAGCATGATTAAAGGACAAAGCTAATATTGTTGAAGATACATTTTCTTTCTATAAAAGAGTGAGATTGCCAATTTGCCTTGGAGCAGAAATATGCAGGAAGGGACAATCTAATGTGCCTTTTCAAACACCCCCACAGACATGTTTGAAGAAAAATAAAGAAACTCTGCACAGAACGATATGTGTCATACTTTTTTCCACAAACATTTCAGTTATCTTGTTGGAGCTTCTTAAGAATGCCTTTTATTACTCCTTCACAAAAAAAAAAAAAAAAATCCTAAATTAATATAAATCGGTTTTCCGATTTCCCGTTCCACTACAAGTCTGTTGTAAGTGCAAGCTTCCAGTCTCCAAAAACCTACATCATCAGAACTTACACCAAGTTGCTAATTGGACCAAGACTGGTTTCAAAATGAGTGGTTGACACAAATTCATACTGTTAACATACTTCACAGTGAAAACTCAAACCTGTAAGAGAAGTAGAATGACCATTTTAGAGTGGAGAAATACTTACGTATAATACTACATTATCAGCATGCATTAGCATCCTTTCGGACAAATATTCTGACTTGCATTGACAGATTGTAACTTTGCTTTATTGTCAAATGGATACCAAAGATTAAATTTGTCTTGAGAGATCCAATATAACGTTCTATCCTTGTCTGAATTTTCAGTGAGGCCACTTGTATGGGACACTTTCACATCTGCATATTGAATGCTGAGCAGTAACTACCTCAGCTGTAGCACACAGATTCCTCTCCTCCAAACCTTCGCCTGCGCCTCAGGAGAAGGTAGTAATACTTGTATCATAGAGGAGCTCTTAAACCTCCTAATATAATTATCTATCCGTTCACAGCCACTGACAAATGAGTTCAGCCGGGAGATGGCTTCATTTCCCTGTGGAACTGTCTCTCTGCTGACTGATTCCACGACTCTACCTCGCAGCTACTTACATTAACAAACACAAAACGTAAGAAGGCCCATTTATATTCGAAGACATTCTCCTCTTACTTTTTCTGCACTTCCTTCCCTTGCCCTAAAAACTTTTTACCTCAGTTTATCATGACACAAAACTCATTCCCCTGAGTTGAACATTAGAACTGGGGCCACGGGCAGCAGAGAGTGGACAGTCCGCAGTGGCTGCTCGTGGGTTGGCAAAGCCACCATCTGGCCTGCTTTGGTCCAGTGGCTTCTAGCTCATGGTGGCAAGAGGCCAGTGGGCACCTGAGTTGTGGAGCCACAGCAGGGCAGACTGGTCCTCCAGCTGGCTCCTAAATGTCCAATTTTCCATGGCAGTGCCGGACCCTCTTCAACAGATGCTTGGACCCACAGGGAGTCCACTTCACTGCCTGTCCTATATTCACTGTTAATGACCTCACACATCATTGTGACTGTGGCTGATGAAGCAAAGCAACAGCGAAAAGTAAATTTTACTTTGGGAGAAAGTTTAAACTTACAAGATGCATAAAGCAATATATATATGTATATATATATATATATATATATATATATATATATATATATCTTTTGGGGGTTTTTCCCATTAAATTCACAGTGACGTTCTGTTTCGCAAATAGCTCTAATTGGTCTGCAAAATCCATGGCACTGTTCAGAGAGAAGACTTTTTTTTCCTCTGTCAAAAAGTTCACATGAAATTACTCAGAAGTATTCATATCTATGCACTTAGAAAACTCATCTGTGCAGAATGTATAGGAAAATTGCTTGGAAAGGTGCAGTTTACAGCATTTATCTCTAACTACTGCAGGATAAACTGTTTTCTGTTCATTTGTCACAGCTTGTGCAGGACTGACTGAACACACACACACACACACACACACACACATGCAGAGCCGGAGCCAAAACATGAGGGAAAGCCAAGATGAACTGACATTCACACAAGCAGAAATGTGTCACAGTCCAGCAATGCCTATAGCATTTGTTTCCAGATGTAACAGTGGCTGCAAATGAGGGTAGAATAATCACAAAATCACTAAAAGTGGGGGGAGGGCACAAATAAAGTCCTTGTTAACCAAATATTTTATTGACGAATTAGAATAAATTCCAGTTTTGTAAATATAACTGTACTGTAGATGGAAACTACATGGTTGGTTTTGAGGAACAATTTTCTCTGAGTTGGGTTTTTCGTAATTGGCTGATGCTTAAGTTCACACGCAGTTCTCTACAAAAGCATGAGTGTTATAAATCTGAACACTGAGTCCACACGAATGTCACTTCTGTAAGTGGTCCTTGAGATGCTTCAACAAGTTGACTGCATTCCACTTGAGCTGAGAAGAATTCACCGAACATAAGGAAAGTATAGAAAGTTATATAGCTCATAGATGTGTGCGTGTGGCGGAGAAAACTAGTCATGAGGTCAAAAAAATTGTAGATCGACTTACAAGGTAGGCACACATGTGGGGATGAATACAAGAGCATTTCTGCAGTATTTAAATAACCCAAAACTGAAACATCTACAATGGAAGAAGATTTGAATCACCACCAGACTTTCTGGACCTTTTCTCACTAAAAGGCACATGACAGCCAGCTGGGAGGTTTGCCAAAAGGAACCTGAGTGACTCACAGACCTTGAGAAGTAAAATAATTTGGTCTGATGAAATAAAGATTGAACTATTTGGACTCAACAAAGGTTACAAAGCCAGTATGTTGAGAATTGGCTATTCGGCTATAAGTTCTATAGCAAGTCTCATAAGAAAACTTTTGTTAAGTAGTTTCAGAAAGTAGTTGTTTTCTGTTATTTTTACATTAAATTCCAATAACACAGTTTACAAAGTCAAGAAAACTATTTTTGCACAAAAAATATTTTATTGCTTGTCGTTGTACATTAAGAAGAAAGAAGAAATACATCATCATCCCTGCTCCCTTTTGGTTTATTACACATCACATTTCAGTGCTAAAATATCTAATTCAAATTCAAATAAATATAATATTATTTGATATTCTTATTATTTTTTTCTAAAGCAGATGCTGTCACAGGTTTTTGACAAAGCTATTCAGTACTTAAAGGTAGGGTAGGAGATCCTGGATTTTGAGTCCAGCGAAGCTGCATTTTGAAAATACACAGGTAAAAAGTCCCAACTTTCCCCCCGAAGGCACGCCTCTAGAGTACATGAACGCGCACGAGCACGAAGGTGCACGAGCGCTGTTCTGACAGCAAGCATCGATCGTTGCCGTATTTAGTATTTAGTTTATGCTAACTATACGTTTAATAATGCTAGGTGCTAGCCAAGCTGGCTCTAGTTTAGCTTCCTGCCATATGGAGGTAGATTTGTTTCTTTATTATTCAATCAAAAAAAAGGTTGCTTCAATCAAAAAATATATTTTCAATCAAAAAAACCCGTTTCAATCAAAGAAAAAAAGTGTTTGAATGCAAAAATATATTTGAGACTCAAAAAAATGCATTTGAACACTATTTTTTTTTGCTTGAAAATGTTTTTTTTGATAGAAGTGAAGGTTTTTTTGTTTGAAGCAACTTTTTTGATTGAAGTATTGTTGTTTTGTGTTTGGGCCATATTATGGGTAGGACATTTGTGTCTTTATAATTCAATCAAAAAAGAAGTTGCTTCAAACAAACAAAAAATATTTTCAATAAAAAAATCACTTCAATCAAAAAATAAACCTTTTCAATCATAGAAAAAATGTTTTTGAATGCAAAAAAATATTTGAGACTCGAAAAATTGCACTTGAACACTTTTTTTTTGATTGAAAATGTTTTCTTTGATTGAAGTAATCTTTTTTGTGTTTGGACCATGTTATGGGTAGGACATTTCTGTCTTAATTATTCAATCCCAAAAAAGTTGCTTCAATCAAAAAAAAAACATTTTCAATCAAAAAAAAATATTTTCAATCAAAGAAAAAACTGTTTAAATGCAAAAAAAAAAAAAATCATTTGAAGTGTTTTTTTTTTTGATTGAACTTTCTTTTTTTTTGAATGAAGTGAAAAAAGTTTTGAAGTCGTTTTTTTTTTTAAATCATTTTGACACAAACGTACCGCAGTGGGCGGGTGCTTCCCCATTGGTCAGACATGTTTGAGTGACAAGTGTCTACACCAACGACGTCTTTCTGACAAGCAAGTCATGGTCGCCACTCGCCAGCGAGCCAGGAAGCAGTGGTCAGGCAGTGGTGGAGTTGTTGGTAAGTAGATAAAACCGTATTAAAATGATTGGTGTCACGTTATTAGCCTACTCTGTTTGATATTTCGATTAAACATACAGCTTGCTAACTTAGCTCACGTTGACTAATTTGTGTGATTGTGTTAGATATCTGACGCCTCATATTGTCAGGCAGGCTAGCAGGGTGCGCTAACGGCTAATTGAATTGTTTATTTCACTTAAGTAACGTTACAGAGGCTTGCTATGTGCTAGTGCTATATTGTGTTATAATACGTAACGTCATTAGTGGTCAAACAACAGTCCACAGGCCAACTGTTGCCCACAGCGCTGCCTGTTTAGCAGCAACAGGTCATGCAGAGCCTGAGTCTATCTTCTCACACAGCCCACAGGATTACACGACGCTGAAGTTGGCATCCGATTCGCCAGCCTCCGATTCGCGCATTAAAGGGGTGGGCATAAAGGGCCATTTCACTGCTTTTTTGCATTTTGATCGACCAAAACAAGGTCCTATATGGAAACTACAAAAGTTACACTGCTCAAATCTGGATGGAATTATTCTAAAGAGGCTATAGATTCATTAAAATCTTGTTTGGGATTTGTGAAACCTTTTTCTGATTTGTAAAAATACAGAACAGGGCCATTTCACTTCTTTTTTGTTATTCTGATCACCCTGAACTGGGTCCTGTATGGAAACTACATTACTTAGACAGCTCAAATCTTGATATAATTATTCTAAAGAGGCTATAGATTCATTAAAACCTTGTTTGGGATTTGTGAAACCTTTTTCTGATTTGTGAAAATACAGAACAGGGCCATTTCACTGCTTTTTTGTTATTCTGATCAACCTGAACTGGGTCCTGTATGGAAACTACATTACTTAGACTGCTCAAATCTTGATATAATTATTCTAAAGAGGCTATAGATTCATTAAAACCTTGTTTGGGATTTGTGAAACCTTTTTCTGATTTGTGAAAATACAGAACAGGGCCATTTCACTGCTTTTTTTGCATTTTGATCGACCAAAACAAGGTCCTGTATGGAAACTACAAAAGTTACACTGATCAAATCTGGATGGAATTATTCTAAAGAGGTTGTAGATTCATTAAAATCTTGTTTGGGATTTGTGAAACCTTTTTCTGATTTGTGAAAATAAAGAACAGGGCCATTTCACTGCTTTTTTGGTATTCTGATCACCCTGAACTGGGTCCTGTATGGAAACTATATTACTTAGACTGCTCAAATCTGGATAGAATTATTCTAAAGAGGCTATAGATTCATTAAAACCTTGTTTGGGATTTGTGAAACCTTTTTCTGATTTGTGAAAATACAGAACAGGGCCATTTCACTGCTTTTTTGGTATTCTGATCACCCTGAACTGGATCCTGTATGGAAACTATATTACTTAGACTGCTCAAATCTGGATAGAATTATTCTAAAGAGGGTACAGAGTCTTTAAAACACATTTTATTATTTGTGAAAACTTTATTTGGTCATTGAAAATTCAAAAAGTTCCTCTGAGCTTTCTTTCTTCTTTTCATTTGGACCATCCAAAACCAGAACCTGTATGAAAAATGATTAAATATGGGTTTAATCATTGATCACATGATATAAATGATATCAAACACACTTTAGAATTTGTGAAACCTTTCTTTGTCCCAAAATTCACTGGAGTCCTCGCCTCTCCATGTTCATTTTAATTTCCATGAGGATCTCCTGTCTTTCACTACATAGGAAAAAGAAAAAGTTCATGCATTTTACGTCACTAACTACTTACAAGAGTCTTCTTTACTTGTTGACTTTATTATCATGTTCTTTTATCTAGAAACAATGACTTCTCTCACCTTTCTTCCATCTGCCCGTGGTCAACCTCTGCCACCGATTCAATCTGTTTCATTTTTCTGACTACTTCCAGAGCCTTTATTGTTGCCTGCATCAGACATCCCATAGTCCAACCATTAATATGCTCTATTCTGTATTGGATGCTTTGATGAAATCTGCATCACACATTTATTGCTGTCATCTCATGAATCTTTCCACTAACATGTGCTATCATTTCAGACCCTGCTTGTCTTCTCCTGCTCCCATCATAGTCATCTTACCTCCCATCTGAGTGCAGACAGGACCTTCTTCATCCCTTTATTAACACTATCTTAGATGTCTGTAAAACAACTGTTCAACATTGTCTTTGCCTTGCAGCCCTTTAGCCTATTTGTGAATGTGATAACCTGCCATTGTAATAATGAGATTAAAAACTGTCTATTTGGCTAAAGTTTGTTTCCAGTTGCCATTTTACAAGACACGTCAAGAAAATAAAAATTAATTTTATTTGACATATTTAATGTAAAATAATGGGTGGTTAAGACCAACAGTAATCATTAGGTTGTGCTTACATGATTTAGAATACTGTACATGGACATATGTATCTGTTAGGATGGCCATGTAGCAGCTGGATACGCAAGGTAGGAGACTTGAGGCAGAGGTAGTGATGAACCAACCGGGTGTTTTATTCACCAACATTTACATCAATCATACACTTTAACATGGACACATACTGCGGACCAGGAGCACTGTGGTCCTAGCAGCATTCGTAGTAACAGGACCAACTCTCTCACGTGGTCCAACTGGCAGCCTTATATCCTACTCTGGCTCCACCAACCAAACCCGTAGGGGATTCTGCTCCTCCCATTACACATCCCCATAACAACAACACACAAAAACCTTAAAATACATTTACCCTCTATTATAAAATCAATCAATTCCTAGCATGTCTAAACAAAAGTACCAAATCTACCAAAGACTTCCCCTAACTGATTCTGGTGCACTCCCCCCTACACTAATCAGCACATGGTACGACCCGGAACCTTCAAACGCTGCAGACTGAATGTAGGGACTCTTTTGACTGAGCACCCTGGAGAGGAGACATAGGTGAATGACTTTACACACAAATTTCAGAATTCACCATTCCAAACAGCATAGTCACCTCACAGTTTATCACATCCTTTAGCTACACGTATCCTTATCACAGAGCATTTCAGGCTACTAACTGACTGGATGTTTCCCTTTACAGGCCTGGTCCCCCCTCACTCCCCGCTGAGGGCAACACAGGACCTGCACACCCACCTGTTGTTAATATACAAATTCAATAAAACATTTGACAATTTATTTATGCCACATTATTAAAAATACTACTCATGTGACCTCAAAGACCAAAAGTCAGTAATGAAGATTACCTTCATTACAGTAGCCCATTTTCCCATTGTAATTTATTTTACTCTACTCTGGAGCCACAACAACACTACACATTTTTAACTGACCAAACTACACACTGTTCTATCTATATTACAACAACTTAACAAGAAGTTTATTTCTCACTGGCAACCACTTGGAGATATGAAGAAATAGTTTAACCCAAAAGACATCTTCAACATTCCAGAAAGACAAATCTTGATTAAGTAAATGTATTTCAACCTTACATTCACAAATTGTCTGGTATAGGGTGAACTCTAACAGCAAAATGTAATGTTTAATATCCAATTCATCAGTGCACATAACACATAATGGCAAAATACTACAGGTTTGATAGACGATATAATCAGGAAGTTGTGGTACAGTATCTAAGATAGTGTTAATAATGGGATGAAGAAGGTCCTGTCTGCACTCAGATGGGAGGTAAGATGACTATGATGGGAGCAGGAGAAGACAAGCAGGGTCTGAAATGATAGCACATGTTAGTGGAAAGATTCATGAGATGACAGCAATAAATGTGTGATGCAGATTTCATCAAAGCATCCAATACAGAATAGAGCATATTAATGGTTGGACTATGGGATGTCTGATGCAGGCAACAATAAAGGCTCTGGAAGTAGTCAGAAAAATGAAACGGATTGAATCGGTGGCAGAGGTTGACCACGGGCAGATGGAAGAAAGGTGAGAGAAGTCATTGTTTCTAGATAAAAGAACATGATAATAAAGTCAACAAGTAAAGAAGACTCTTGTAAGTAGTTAGTGATGTAAAATGCATGAACTTTTTCTTTTTCCTATGTAGTGAAAGACAGGAGATCCTCATGGAAATTAAAATGAACATGGAGAGGCGAGGACTCCAGTGAATTTTGGGACAAAGAAAGGTTTCACAAATTCTAAAGTGTGTTTGATATCATTTATATCATGTGATCAATGATTAAACCCATATTTAATCATTTTTCATACAGGTTCTGGTTTTGGATGGTCCAAATGAAAAGAAGAAAGAAAGCTCAGAGGAACTTTTTGAATTTTCAATGACCAAATAAAGTTTTCACAAATAATAAAATGTGTTTTAAAGACTCTGTACCCTCTTTAGAATAATTCTATCCAGATTTGAGCAGTCTAAGTAATATAGTTTCCATACAGGATCCAGTTCAGGGTGATCAGAATACCAAAAAAGCAGTGAAATGGCCCTGTTCTGTATTTTCACAAATCAGAAAAAGGTTTCACAAATCCCAAACAAGGTTTTAATGAATCTATAGCCTCTTTAGAATAATTCTATCCAGATTTGAGCAGTCTAAGTAATATAGTTTCCATACAGGACCCAGTTCAGGGTGATCAGAATACCAAAAAAGCAGTGAAATGGCCCTGTTCTTTATTTTCACAAATCAGAAAAAGGTTTCACAAATCCCAAACAAGGTTTTAATGAATCTATAGCCTCTTTAGAATAATTCCATCCAGATTTGAGCAGTGTAACTTTTGTAGTTTCCATATAGGACCTTGTTTTGGTCGATCAAAATGCAAAAAAGCAGTGAAATGGCCCTTTATGCCCACCCCTTTAATGCGCGAATCGGAGGCTGGCGAATCGGATGCCAACTTCAGCGTCGTGTAATCCTGTGGGCTGTGTGAGAAGATAGACTCAGGCTCTGCATGACCTGTTGCTGCTAAACAGGCAGCGCTGTGGGCAACAGTTGGCCTGTGGACTGTTGTTTGACCACTAATGACGTTACGTATTATAACACAATATAGCACTAGCACATAGCAAGCCTCTGTAACGTTACTTAAGTGAAATAAACAATTCAATTAGCCGTTAGCGCACCCTGCTAGCCTGCCTGACAATATGAGGCGTCAGATATCTAACACAATCACACAAATTAGTCAACGTGAGCTAAGTTAGCAAGCTGTATGTTTAATCGAAATATCAAACAGAGTAGGCTAATAACGTGACACCAATCATTTTAATACGGTTTTATCTACTTACCAACAACTCCACCACTGCCTGACCACTGCTTCCTGGCTCGCTGGCGAGTGGCGACCATGACTTGCTTGTCAGAAAGACGTCGTTGGTGTAGACACTTGTCACTCAAACATGTCTGACCAATGGGGAAGCACCCGCCCACTGCGGTACGTTTGTGTCAAAATGATTTAAAAAAAAAACGACTTCAAAACTTTTTTCACTTCATTCAAAAAAAAAGAAAGTTCAATCAAAAAAAAAAACACTTCAAATGATTTTTTTTTTTTTGCATTTAAACAGTTTTTTCTTTGATTGAAAATATTTTTTTTTGATTGAAAATGTTTTTTTTTTGATTGAAGCAACTTTTTTGGGATTGAATAATTAAGACACAAATGTCCTACCCATAACATGGTCCAAACACAAAAAAGATTACTTCAATCAAAGAAAACATTTTCAATCAAAAAAAAAGTGTTCAAGTGCAATTTTTCGAGTCTCAAATATTTTTTTGCATTCAAAAACATTTTTTCTATGATTGAAAAGGTTTATTTTTTGATTGAAGTGATTTTTTTATTGAAAATATTTTTTGTTTGTTTGAAGCAACTTCTTTTTTGATTGAATTATAAAGACACAAATGTCCTACCCATAATATGGCCCAAACACAAAACAACAATACTTCAATCAAAAAAGTTGCTTCAAACAAAAAAACCTTCACTTCTATCAAAAAAAACATTTTCAAGCAAAAAAAAATAGTGTTCAAATGCATTTTTTTGAGTCTCAAATATATTTTTGCATTCAAACACTTTTTTTCTTTGATTGAAACGGGTTTTTTTGATTGAAAATATATTTTTTGATTGAAGCAACCTTTTTTTTGATTGAATAATAAAGAAACAAATCTACCTCCATACTGCCAAGCTTCGTTCACGGAGCAGGGTACGCGCACAGGGGGAAGGAGGGGGAAGGAGGGGGAGGGAGGAGCAGATTGCAGTTTGATAGACGGCATCAGAATCCAATCATTGTGAACGGTCCGTTCACAATGATTGGATTCTGTTTTTCCTAGATTGTACGTTCTAGAGGCCACTAAAACTTTTCATATTTGTGTCAAAACTTTTAATTAATTGGTTGCAATGGGGGTGTGAAGAGTATTTCAAGCAATATGTAAAAAAATGTTCCAGAAAAAGATCCCCTACCCTGCCTTTAATGTTCATGTCCACTATGTAGCACTTCATGTGACCTGACTTACAAGCAATTAGAGTTCAATTTGATTTTTCACAGAGGAATAGTAAGGAAGACATCTTTACCACAAGCCCCCAACTGGGGATTCACTTCCCTGAGGGAGTAGTTGGAAAATTTATTTGAGCCACGTTTTCCACATAAAGGTATCAGACACCTGCAGAATGAAATGGTGATGAATTCTGCTTCCCTTGTGTCCACCACGGATAGAGACCATCTCATGCGCCATGAGAGGCTTGTGGGGGAAGCCTCGAAACTGGCTGGGAGTGGCTACACTGATGCATTTCCCAGGGTCTCCAAGAGTCACAGAGCTGTCAGCACAGAGAGATGAGCCATGCCAGGACATGATGCACTGATCTAATTGAGAGGATAGCTCAGAGACAGCAGAGGAGATTCCAGCCGGTCTGTCGCTGCAGCTCTTCACCCCTGGGGAATTTTTTCCGGTTTATATTTAGCTGTAGGTGAAACAATAGCGCTTCCCTTTTTTTTTCTTTTTTCCAAAGGCAGTTCCTGTCTTTCAAAAGATCATAAAAGATGCAAGTAAATAAAGCGAGCACTGTAAATGTATTCATTTTTCTGCCTCATAAAGGTTGGATGTGATGATCTTATTGTTCGTGAATTCTACCTGCCCAAATGCATCTACTGTACCAAAGAAGCCGTCAATACACCGGTAATAACACGAGTATGCTCCACAAACATTTTTTTGAAACTGTGGTTTCTATATGTTCTCTCAATTACTGCACGGTTCTCTAAAAAAAATCAATATCTCATTTCTCAGCCCCATGGCAGACTTGAAAGAGGCCTCAGCTAATGCTCACTAGCAATGAGATTTATTTTCCCAGACAAACAACGACCAACAGTAAGACCTCAGGTGTTCATACAGCTGCTTTGTTTTCTCGCAGCAGGTATCTTATTCCTAATCTACCCATAACACCATTTGGCAGTGGCTCTTATTAGAAACCATCTACAGAGGGTGCTGTGGCAGGATTCAGTGTCGTGAATGTAATTACTCTTCACAGGAGACATGGTTATTGATGATGGGCCGTTGCAGAGATTAAACCTATGATTTCTCGGTCCCATATTAGTCTGTCGGAACTCGCAGCTGGGAATTTTGCCACACCCAATTTGACCATATTTCAAGGTGAAAAAGCTCCTCATGCTAACTGACAGAGTTAGCTGGTAGCAAAAGAAACTAACAAGCTATGTATTATGCTTTGTTATGTGAATATAAGCACAATAGCAGTACATTCACTGAAACTGAAACTGATTAAACAAAACACATACTGCTAGAAATATAAACAGTTTATTACTGCAACTATCACCGCTTTAATGTACAGGCAGCCATGTTGAATTTTCAGGTTGGCACTGGCGACATTCTCCAGGATATGGGATTTTGGGGGACATTGTAGTTGATTTTTTCCTAATGGGAACTTGAAAATTTGACTTCCTAGTTTACAGTCTGTGGTATCTGTTTTGTTTTACACACCAATATGTGGCCCATCAATTACAAAAATGTAGTTTTGTTGGGATTCTCAGTGATTTTTCAGAGTATATATTGTCCTGGAAGATATTCGAAAAATTTGCACTTTGCACTTTCAACCTGCACTTTGGGTCCTAATATAACAACTTGGCATCCATTGAAAATACTTCTATTGAAATACTGCAACCAGAAACCGTTAAAACACAAGGCACTCCACTGAAGAGTGTTGGTGTTTTCCCCTGCATGACAAAGCCTTTAAGCAGACCAGCGGCTGTTGCTGAATCTATTAATTCCAGTGGGAAATGTAGAAGTTGCCACACTTTTTTTCAATAACAGTCTGTGGTAAACTCTCGACCTATCCTTCACAAGCCGCACATGTTCTTAACAATCAAACATAGTTTCTTCGTTTTGTTTTGTTTCAGACCAGGGAACCCTGATACAATTAACTTTGTCTGAGGCCTGCCTGTGTCTGAAGAAAAAAATCATTCGGTCTACATCCATCATTACTTTTATTCATCCCCACATCATTCTCAACACTTGCCCCATTAGGAGACCGGGTATCTATCCCATAAATGTACCATCGTGTTGAAGCCCCCCAGCCTCAAACAAGCTTTTTCATTGGGACTTTAAACAGCTATTCCTTCTAGCATTGACTATAAAGCCCACATTCACACCTACAGCCTTGCAGCTTACATGTCAACAAATGCAATAGTTTTCAAATAGTGATTTTCAACAGTGATTTAAAAAAAATCACAATGTACCATCATTTTCTGTTGTAGCTTGTTTCTTCGTTCTTCTCTCAATTTATACAATTTGCATCAATTTGTTTTCTGTCCTTCAGATAGTTCTCGCCTGCACTTGGAGGGTTCCTTACCCCACACCAAGGATCAGTTTTGTCCGGAGAGTTCAGTTTTCCTCATTTTTGATCCAATCAATAACTCATTTACACAAAGACGTGCTCATAAAGAAATCCCGCCAGGAGAGCAAAACACGCTACAAATTGAAATTGTTTCCGACCGGCATAAATCAAACAGGCCCCGAGCAGGAGTCTTTATAATCTGGGCTGGGTGTCGGGAATGCAGGCTGCTACATATTCAAGTGTCCTTGTAAAGAGATAGTGTCATCATTTCTTGTGTCGCCCACGTTAATTGGGTCAGTAGCTGCAAGAAGCTTGACCTGTGCTGTTGCTTGGCAACTACCAACCGTGCATACAGTAAAAGGCAAACCAGAACTTTTGTCTTTTCTCTGTGGGAGCTACTTATACAAGATCAATGACCTTGCTCTGAGGGACTTGCATATTATTGAATGAAAACAATTAAACAGGTACTACAGATTGTAACAAATGTGTCTATTTATTGGCAACAAAAAGGTTGAACAGATGTACACCACACTGCGCAAACACAGAACGACTTCCTCTGCATTTAAAAGCCCCCGGGGGTCGAGGGATGTGTCAGTTTTGCAACAAAACACGAAGAAAACAAAGATGAACATGGTGAATGAAGTCCAAACGCCTTAAAGCCCCTTCAAGTCCAAAGAGGTTCAGCCCTTTGGTGAAACACTAATATCTGATCGCTCCACTGAGGCTTTGTTGTTTAAAAAGATCATTACGGAATCAAGTGATGCAAAACAATTATGCTAAATAAACTGACCTCCTCCCAGAATGGCCTCTGTCGAAAACGAAGTGTCATAGCAAACACCTACACACTTCACAAGCCTCCACACACACGACATGCACTTTTAAGTATAAAACAATCTTTACAGACAAAGAACTCCAGTATGGAATGTGCCACCATTTCCAAGAGCAACGAATACTCAGGTTTTTATTTAAAAAACCATATTATTGGACATCGTCCATGTGAATTAAAAAGCATTAATATCAAAATACTTTAAATGACTTCGTTTGTTTATTTATTCTTAATTAATTTAGAAATTAAATTAATTATTATTCATTTGAGAGCATTAATGCACTAATGTAATTAAAAGGTTTAAAACTGCTAACAAAAATGTCCTCAGATGAAAAATCTGCTCAAACACTGCAATTACTGCAAGTACATTACACTTATATATGATGGCACACTCCATAGTCCATATTTATTTATTCATTTTTTTCAGGTGACCACACTGATGTTGCAAACAAAACAGATCACTTTAAGAGGAAAAAACGTTAATCGCCTCTTGATTTGGGTTTCATAGCTCCAACAAAATCCCTTCCGAGGACACTGGTAAATCATAGTGAATCATATATTAATGCAGACAAACAAAGAAGCACAAAGTATACTCCCATTGTGTCTCTCATCATGTGCATATGTATGTTCAAAACACTGTATGATCCGGCATCTTTGGTCACAGATACTTGCAAAGTGCTCTTCTCTATTTGAGCGTAAAGGTTGACATGAAAAGTGTTAGTGATATAGTACTAAGCTATATGATACTTGTACTGTAGAAATAAATCCTAAGGGCAAACATCTCCTTTTTTTTTTAATATCAAAATCACAAAAGCCACTTCAAATAAGCTGTGCAGCACAAGAAAGTTTAGAAAAAGCCACTTTTAAAGCCAGTGTAAAGATAAATGCCGCAGCTTTCAACTGCGTTTAAAAGTGTTTGGATCTTTTTTTTTTTTTTTCCTAACATGACATCAATGTGCCAGCGCAACAATTTTCATGCATTCACCTGCCAAACCGCCTACAAAACTTTCAAGGTTCTTATCTAAGCATAAAGAGGCCCTGAGCTTTGGAGAAGAAGCCACCTCTGCACTTCAGTCACGCGTTCATGCCGAGGGCTAAACCGGTTTTCTGACTCTGTTGGTATTCAGCGAAGGAGCAGCAGTCACATCAGCAATCATGAGGCGGCTTGTTGGTTTGCCATTTCATCTCTGCTGATTGCATTTATTATCTCTGAAAGTGATATCAAGTGAAGGGGTATGAAAAGGTCATTGACGTACATTTATGTTGATAATCATGTCATTTCGACAAGAGATATACATTTAAAATAGATTAAGAGCGACATTACAGAGGAATAAATCAAAATGATAGAATGTGAGGATCAAATGAAAAAACTGTTTAGTATGAAAAGAGACATTTATATTGCAGACCATAACTAGGACATCTTCCATGTTGTTGCCATTTGCAGTATAAGCGGTTAGAATATTGGTCTGTCTGTATATAAATATGAAATATCAAGGCACAACTTTAGCTGTAACACGGCTCTGACACAATAAAATCAATCTGACTACAAGTCGCAGCTGTAGAAACACTTCTCTGATATAGGCACCCATTAGTTAACCATGACAAAAGTGATTTATGAAAATGCTAAATCCGAGCAAGCACCATGTCAATTAAGAGTTTGCCTTCTACTTCAAAAGATCTGCTTGTTATCACACTCGCTGCATCAGAAACTGGTGCCAATATAGAGGCTTTTACAACAATTTTTATACAAAAATATATTAATACGCCTGCAACAGCCATCAATTGCCTTCGTTAATGTCCCTTTATCCTCTGCTTGTTACGGTTTCATCTTATCTGCAATCAAGTAACAATCTGAGATGTTGACGAATGACATCTGCGCTTGCAGATCATCTTAATTGCAACTCCTCTGCTGTTATACAGTTCAAAGTTCATATCATGGAGAGAGTCTATGCACATCAAAAGAGACGGCTGGTTCATCCTGCGCCGCAGCGTCAATCATGATGCTCGGATGCGTCTCTTGGGTTTCCATTGAAATGGTCGAGTTCGTAGAGGGTGTCGCTCCAAAGTGAGACCCGTCCACTGACAGAAGCATCGGCGTTCCCGATTGTTTCAGGCTATCGCTCATTGCCATGTGCATCTCCTCTGGCGTCACGCCCATCTCCTTACTGTACTCTGAGGGAGACTTCTTTGTGATCCTCTCATACGTCTTGTCTTGATTTTCTGTGAAGTCCTCGCTGTCCTGAAATCGTCCAAACAACCAGATGAAGAAGCCAAAGAGGACAAACGCTGCCAGGCTTGGGATAAAGGCCAGGCATTTGACGTCCAGGCTGGCCCCGACGTAGCGGCTGTGGAGGAACATGTCCCGCTCCACGTAGGTCCGATTAGTTCTGGGGTCAATGTTGGTGGAGCGCCACTCGTAGGTGAGTGTGCTATGGTTGAAGTCCACGAGTGTTTCGGGCTCCTCCACCGTGAAGATCTTCTCACCAGGACCGACATACTGACCATATTCGTATGGCTTGTAGAAGATCTGGTTCTTCCACATGTTTAGGTCCAGAATCAGCACGAGGAAGATGATGCCATAGTTAAACCACTTGCCTGGAATGAGATATGGAGTTATGGTTAAGATCATTAACAAACTTTACCAGTGATTTTGCAGGTATGATGACAGATGTGCGATGCAAGTCTCCTCCAAACGAGATTTACAAGGCAGAGTCCAACAGAAAGATATGCTGTCACTTTCATTTATCAGAAACCCCCCTCACTTTGCATACACTTCATGCAGTGGGGCAGAGATCCATTTACAAGTGCCACTTCCTCTGGAGTATCTCCTAACGAGATCAGTATATTTACATGAGACAGCCATCTCCCCAGGTTGACTAATAGCAGGCAGATGTCTCCTCAGGTATACATGACACCGCTCCCTTCCTCTTCACAATATACGGTGTTAATATGCTTTTAGTTAAACCAATCACGTCGCGGTGTAGCCATTTACATCTTGCTTAATGGATATGCAATGCATTAGGGTTAACAACCTCTCGCAAAAATCACAGAGCGTTTGAACAGCTTAACATTTAGCTCAGGAACATTGGTTTTCCCTTCTCTTGATGGCTCCGAGAGGCCGTGTGCACGCTGCAGAACCAAATGGAAAAACCAGGGGGACAGTTTTAAAGGGGGAATGCACTCATTTAAAGAGAACATTAGGAGGCCTAGATGTGAGAAATGATGAGAGAAGCGTCTTGCATGACAGGGAGGAACAGGAGGAAGACAAAATGCAGTTAAAGCCGCGGCGGCACCTGCGTGATACATCAGCTACACATGCATGATGAATGGTGCTGTGGTTTAACCAACAAACTCTTCGCAAAAGAGAGGAATGAGAAAAACTAGAGCAGCCACATCACTTTTTGCATTCAAGAAACATGTGTCTTCTTTCTCTATATTACACTATCTTCCTGCTACTTAATCAACTTCTGATTGTGGGTTTGTAGAGCTGTTTGGAAAAGACGGGACTACTCCTCATAGAACAACGAGACGACTCTGATCTTTCAGAGCAGCAGCTGTGCCTCACACTACCTGTGATATGAATGTGGTACTCCTCTTTAAAGACACTCTTGCAGACAGGAAGCTTGACCTTCACGTGCGTTGTTGACATTCCAGGCAGATTCATACTAAGTTCACCCATGAAGTGAGGGAACTCCCAATCCTAGATCAGAAAAAGAAAAAGAAAAAGAAAGATAGAAAAATACAACACAAACACACCAACTTGAAATTCATCTTACAACTGTGATGCTGTAGCCTCAGCTGAACAAGTTTGAACACATTTAAGTGACACGCTGACAATGACAAATGTCAACCATGTATCATGCTTTATTGAATGTTGCACACTTCATTGAAGTCTCTCATATTAGCTGATATTAGGTCTCTGTGGAGTCTCTTCACACACTGACTGGAGGTCAAACATGGTGCCGGCCGCCGTAGACTGTAGATCACGCTGTGTTTACAGGCTTGTGGAGAGTGCACTGGGACTTCGACATGTCAAAATACATCAACAAGCAGACCAAACTGACATTTAGAAGCTGCCTATGCCCTGTGGTGTCACTTAGCTTTTTTTCTTTTTCTTTGCCAGTGTATAGTTACATCTGTTGGCTGGTGACTTTCAAAGAATAGCTGTCACTATTCATTCCAGGAAAAAAGAAATCATGATTCATAAATTGGATTAAGAATGAAAAACAGTCGGAAAAACATAAAAGCATTCCTGTAATGCCTAAGGAAGAAGTAAATCTCCATCTGACACTGGAGAAAACTGCTTCATTTTGCTATAGATACACTGAATATGAATGATTTTGTTTGATCGAGTTGGGAGATGCCAACATGTCTTAGCTCCGCATGTGAAATTAGCACAAGCAATACTTGACTCAGCACATGACGAGTTAACATATCATTATACATTCTTGTATTCTGCAGTGGTTTAAAACTTTGTTGCTGATGGATTGGGAAGGCTGGGGCAGCCGGAGCAACATGCAGCAAAGAGTGGATTCATACCTGATTCCCATTAACTGATGAAAAGGACTCTATAAATTGTAAGCCAACTTCAGCAACGTTGCAAACATACACAGGAGGACAATTTAAAAGAGAAAGTTTCTGCAGGACAGTGATAAGAGAAAGGAGGCAACTGGAGCTCTGATATTTGCCAGAAGTTACTGCTTAGTGTCACTGCACGCTAGACTGATTTCTCATAAGATCAAAACCCTGTAGTGCTGCATGTCCTGCAACTCGCTGAATCTCATACTGCAGAGTAGTAGAGTTAGATGGCTTCTTTTTTTTCCATGTGAATAATGAAAACAATTTAAGTACAGATTAAGCAAAGATTGTTTTCAAAACTGCATTGCCGAGCTATTGAGGTGTCGAGCACATATGTAAGGTGGTGATTTCAATGACCTATAATATAAGTGTGGTGTGAAACCATGTGCTGTAGGAACATCCAAATATTTGACTGAAGTTCAGGAGCTACTCAATCTTAACTGATTCAGATTGGTATCGGGGACAAAAATTCAGGATCGGTAAATCCCTTGTTCCCTTTCTGAAGTGTAATTAATTACTTTGCGTTAAGTATGCAATTCAAATGAAAAACAGATGAAACTAATGAAAATCCCAGTTTTAAAAAATAGTGTCATTAAACTGAACTGACAGACTTAATCATCTCGCAAATTACAATTCATCATCGCTGCTACTTAAGAAAAAAATAAATCAAAAAAGCAAGATGCAAACAATTTCAGATTAGCAATGTTTTCCCTTGTTTCCCATGTTTCCTCAGTGTTTGCTGCATGGAATTACAATGTGTTTGAATCTACATGATCCAGGGTCTTCCATACCAATATCTATGAACTGCATAACAGTGGGATCTTAGCCCCCTGGATATTAATTAAATCCTCTTCTCCTCTTCCATATTTTGTACGTGTTGCTGAAGCACAAGTAATAATAACATTTAACCCTCCCTGCCAAGAATTACCGAGTCTTTATGACAAGAATATGATCGCAGGATGTGTCCACGTATCCCCCGTATATGTAAATGTGTACGTGCTTATCGACAAAGAACAAAAATAAATAAATAAATTTAAAAAAAATTTAAAAATCGGACTTTGAGCTGAGAACACGCACAATCATTAAATTCAAAAAGTAAAACCCTGCTTGGAGGCAAATCCAGACAGGTCATTAATTGGGGCATTAATTAGCTTGAGAACATGTCCACCCATCGTTTCTCATGGAGATGTCAGATATGCCGCTCCAAGATGGAGGTGAATGAAGCTGTTGGTAGGAAGAAGTTTTATTGGCAGGTGGAACGTAGTGATGGCTGCTGGTGCAAGGGCCCTATAACGGCACAGGCAAGCTCATCTCATAAATTACTGTAGTAAATGTGCTTGCTGTACACAGTGCAGAAAATGAGAAGGGGGCGTTGTAAACAGATCTCTGCGAGTGGGGAATGATATACCGACAAGTTACAGGGGGGGGGTTGCAATCAAACGAGCTGTCCAAACGGGGACTTCATGTCACACGAGGTCTCTATCTGGATTCTGGAAGCTGAAAGATCTGGCCTCTGCAAGACACCGGCAGCTCTGTGCGGAAACGCTTGCAACTGTGTAAGCGGAACTATTCCTATGCATCTGCATAATCATGATCATTCGGTAAATTAATGTGGTGAAGACCACAGTGTGAAGTAATTAGTGGCCAGAGCAGCCAGAGGCCCTTCCTAGAATAATGAATTGTTTCAATAAATACAGCCTAGAAATCACTTTTAGTGCTACTTGCTCTAATACATGTTACCATGGGAATTAAAATGGTGACCTTGCCAGGTTTCAGTGGAGTGGTGTATTTGTAACAATTGAAGATGTTCTCCCATGAAACTGCTTTGTAATTAGCATAATAAACAGCACAGGAACATATATTTAGTGGATAACAAATATTGGCACTGCAGCGTGTGCTTTAATACCCACTAATGAGGACAAGTGAAAAAAAATTAAATAAACAAACAACTGGCCTGTGGTTCTGGCTCATGACTGGTGGCGTGAAAGACCCCTCTCACACACTTTATCTTAAAATGCCCCGTTATGCGTGTGTGTTACGTCTAATTTATCTGTTCCTCGACGAATAGGTTTACATATTCATGAGCCAGTGACACGGCTTTATTGATTTACGCTTTCTTGAAAGAGGGACGAAACTGGGTGGTGAAAAATATAGGAAGCAAGGGGAAAAACTCCAATCTTGTGAGTCCTCATTAAGAAAATAAACAAGTCCTTTAAGAGAGGAAAGGATGGGTTTGTGAGTAGGGTGTGGGTAAAGAGGGATGGCAAGACTGAAAGAAAGGAGAAAGAGAAATATGAGTGTGTGCATTTGTGTCTGTGCCAACTCAAGAGTGATCAAACACCCTTCTCGCTGCTGTGTGCCGCAGTGCCCCATTGATGAATAGGGAGAAGGGGGAACTAGCAAGGAGGGTATTGGAGTGAGCCAAGAGACGTCCCGGCTCCATTTTTTTAATTGGCCACGGGGGAGCGGTCTACCTGCATGACAATGAGAAGGTCGAAGACCAAGATGAAGGAGGCCAGGAAGGCTCTGGAGAGCTCGTCGCTGGGCAAGAATCCTCGGTTCAGGTTGTCCCAGCTGATCCAGTCGGTGCTGATGAACAGAACCACCACCGAGGTCAACGAGATGAGGACTGACCTGCAGGAGAGGGGAGAGGAGGAGGAGAGGAAGGATGCAAGGAGGAATTAAAGGAAAGGGTAAAGAAGGAACGTGAAGGGAAACAGAGAGAAGAAAGGAAGAAGTAAAAGATGGAGATGAGAGAGTTGGATGGAAAGGGTTAAAAGAAGGGGAGTGGAAAAGAGGCACAGGAGGAAGAAATCCATGAATGACATAATATATTTTGGGATGAGGGATGTTGCAATATATATCGGCACTGTCAACAACCGTGATAATCAAAGAATGAAACGTTGATATTGTGTTGATAATACACACAAAAAGAGTGGGATTTCAGCCGATCAAACCAGATATTTCTTAATGCAGATTGTTTTTTTGGACAATTTTTAAAGATCCATTTCGGCGAAAACAGACACAACCTTTCAAAAAACTAAATTTCATTGCTCCGATAGTGATATAAATCATTTCAAGCTTTCTATTGATACAGTGATATGTTGAATACTGAATATAAGATATCATGAGAGCTCGATAAGAAAGACAAACAACTCCTCTACAACCTCAGGAGAAGTAATCTGACATGGGTCAGTCTCCCTCTCCGGTTTCTAACAACGGTGAAATGAAAAACACTTTTTAAACCAAAATTTGCAAAACCATTGTTTATGAAGCTTCCAGGAAGATGGATGCGCATAAAAGAAAATACTGTACATGCAGAGGCAGTGGAAATCCGAACTCTCTTTACTCTTATTTCCATGTATTTCCATATTTAACACAAAACTGCTCGCAGTGATTGCTGTGTCTTTTCTGAATTTGATTTAGTTTAAGTCGCACTGCTCTAATTCTGTATTCACTGTTCTCTGGAAAACATTTTCAGCCATGCAAGGAGAAGCGTGGTGACTTAGTATTATTCTCCACTGTGTATTTTGTCTCAATGTCATCCAGCGATTATTGTGCTGCTGTGTGTATTCTCACACCACACATCGGCTGGCTGCTCTGCAGATAGACACTGCCAGCTAATATCCTATTTCAACAGTTGGGGAGATAAATTTTTCGGTTTTTTTTTTTTTTTATTATTCGACAGTGGGAATCTTTTTCTCGGCGTACCCAGCCTTTTGGAACTGTCCTTTACAATTTGCTGCAGCACATCTGCGCATATTGACAAGACACATCCAGCAGCACATTTATCAATCACATTTCAAGCTCTGAATTTCAAAGGATGGCTCGTCAAATCTGACATTGATTGTGACAGCCCGAGCCGGGGCATCCATCAATAAAATGGAGAGCTGCAGAAAAGTCATAGAACAATTTGTCTGCTTGCATCCTAATCGCAAGAGAATCGATTCCAGGGAAGGAAATGTTTAACATGGAGGCCAAACTCTCTCTGAAGCTTGAGATATAGGCGCCTTTAGCTCTGTGTGTACATGTCAAACAGATGTCAGACTGATTCACTTTCTTCACTGACCTCAGAATGAACCACAGGGGGAGGCGTTCACATGTCATATTTGACTGACAATTAGTTACCATTTCTGACAGATTGGTGAATGAACATTGCTGCGATTGTGCAATAGTGGTGCAATTGGAATAATGAGCATATCAGAGATGGTTTGCAGAATTTTTTTAGCAGTTATTTCAGGGTCGCAGCTTCTGGTATGAGTAAGTAAAAGCCAGGGCTGTGGTGCGCCCCGCAACCTTGCTGTGTCCATCGATTTCCACCCTGTTCCTCTAATTAAAGGTGCTGACACTGAGTGAGGGAAGATTAACACAGCAATTGACTGCACATAACCCTGCAACGGGCTGACTAGACCACATAACACACATACATGTGTGCACACACGCATACACACAACTCTGCAGAGCATCATAGTTATGTATCATGCATAAGGCTAGCTTGTAGGAAGAGAAATTGCTCTACAAACGGTATGTATACACAGCCAAAGATAAGGGTGATCCTGCAAAGATTTTATCTCAGACACACCAGAAAAGGACGATCCTGTTGTTGCCTCGTTTCCAGAACCTTCTGGCAAATTTGCCCCAATCTGGGTAGTGCTGATCCTGGAGCATCATATCTGTCACCTGTGGTTAAAAAAAAGGAAATTCCATCATTACTTGTGAATGTCTGAAGTAGAGAACATTATCAGTTTTATCTCAAAATGCAATGGAGGATAGTTAGCTGGTCTCTGAGCAAAGTAGGGTCGTCAAAAAAAAAACAAAGAAACAATATACTGATCAGCACTAACATTTGCTAAAAAAGTAGCATCTAATCTTCTCCTGTAGTTGACAGATAACTTTAACACAGGCTGCTGTCGCAGCATAAAAGTAACTTAACTTTTTGTTCCCTGTCACCTTTATACTAGGGCTCACACATGAAATCACATGATTTCCCTGATTAATCACGATTAATCGCATTTGTACCCAAAATCCAAAAATGAATTCAAAAGTAGTGCATAGCTTTTAGCATTTAGTTTTATTTTAAATGTGCTGCCATATGAATGAAAGTGCCGTAACATTTGTTGTGCAAACACACTTTTAACATCAGCATTTTTATGTAGTTTTTATGTAGAAGCCTCGCTCCACTGTCTGTTTCCTTGAATGACTTGCTGCTATCAATTGTGTGTTTTGCCTTTAAGTGATATTTTAGACTGGAACTACTACGGTGAGAAGACAATTCAACTTGGCAGTGTTTACAGATGACTTTGGTTCTGTCGACTCCGCCGTCTGGAATAACTTTAAAATGAAAATGGCTGAGTAAAAGTTCCGTACCCTTCTCTATGTTTGGTGGATCCGCCGATTACTTTCTTTTCCGGTTCCGCAGCAGACAGCAACAGACTTTTACAAAATAAAAGCCTGTGAGCAACAGACTTTTACAATAATATTAAAAAAAAATAATAAAATAAAAATAATTGCAAAAAAATTGAGAAAAAAAAACTGCGTTAATGCGCGATAAAATATATATAGGGGTTAAATACTTAACGAGTTAACGCGATAATAACGAGTTAACTCGCCCAGCCCTACTTTATACTGTATCTTATAAAACAACCAGAGAGAACTAAAGAAATTGCGTGTGTGCATGAGCCCGTTTGTAGTGTGAATGAGAGCCTGTTGTCATAACAACATGGGTGGGAAGGATTAAAACTGTGCAGGTCATCATCCCCGGCTGTCACTGTCTGGTCAGTTAGCACCTGACCGTCATCCTCGGTCCGCTCGGTTTTGGGAACTGTGGTGTATTTTTCAAAACAGACAAGCATTCAGACCTGTGGCAGGACAGTCGCAAATTAATGATGAGGATAAGATGTGGAATCAGCAAGTTGAAACCTCCTTCCTCCAGACTTTTAAAGCTGTGTGCTTTAGCCATAAACGTATAACTTGGGGCCTGAAAAACCACCTTGTGTGCAGCTTCTTTGCGAGGCAACTGCTTTATGGACAACCAACAACTGAGATGTTAATTAGTGGATTTCATAGGAGGATTTTTTTAAATATGCTTTTTTTTTCTTGTTTGTCTGATTGGGCAAGGCTAACCGTTTCCTCGTGCTTTCTGCAAATCTAAGTCAACCACCTCCAAGATGTAGTTTCATATTCACTCTAATGGACAGACACAAGAGTAGTATCAGTCCTATTAATCTATGCTTAGCAAGATAGCACATTCCTTTTTACTTTCTTGCTAAGAATGTTTTGTATAAGTTCCCTGAGTAGCTCAGTATGTCTTGAGTGGTGAGCTTCACAGACATTAGCAGCCATCATCCATCTATCTGTGTCAGCTCTCCCAGTATTTTTCTTTGAATGCAGTCAATGGGTGAAACATTGAATTTTGAGAGAACAAATTAGGAAAATTCCACACTACAGGCTTGACCAAGCCAGTGCTTATCTTCCAACATCAGTGGCTTAATTTAACTTTAGCAAATCTAGCAAACTATAGTGGTAAGGCCTTGGTATTAAAGCACAGCAACAGTTACACATTGGTGTATCTTCAGGTATTAGCATACAGTACAGTGCAAAGGTTGTGATTCAACCCTCATTTCTTTATAATCTGCTAACAAGGAGCCAGACATTCTTTTAAACCTTTAAAGTGGTCTTGAGAACTATAGTTCTCCAGGCTTCTCTGAAGATCTTTCACAGTTTTTCTTTGGACATTGACTGCTTTTTCACTCATTTTCAGTCTGGTATTGTACCTGATGATTTTCAAAGGAATGTCTTTTTGTTTGTTAAATCACTTAACATTGACAAATGTTAAAAAAAAGGCCCCATATTCAAGGCATGAACCAGTGTTGTGTCTACAAATAACAAACAACTTAGCAAATGATATCTTTGGGCACTTTGTTACTAGACACCTGTCACAGAGACATATAATTTGTTCCCATTTCTATAGTTGCATCTACAAAAAGATGTCAAAGACAACAGTTTGACAAACATGAAATAGTATTTTTGCCCCAACAAGGTGATTTTCAAAGAGCTAGAAGCCGAAAAATGTGGCATATCTCAGTCTGCAGATGTGCAGGACGCCCTTAAAAGAAATTTAAGAAAAGTCAAGAAGTGGAGGACAAAAGAAGAAGTGGCAGGCCTACAAAAAACTTTCAACAGCAGGTGAAAAGTATCTGAAAGTAGATTACCTAAACAAATATGAAAAGATTATCAGCAAACCCTGACACAGGGTTCTGGTACCTCAGCTGATCCATTTAAAGATGACTGTCAGGAAGCCATTCTTAAGGAAGAGAAAGAGGAAAAGAAACAGCTAAGCTATGCCAAATGACCCAAGAGCTGGACTGAAAATCAGTGGCAACGGGTCTTATGGAGGGATGGATCCTCCCCAGTCCTCAACATTATCAAGGCAGTGTGGGATCATCTTGATAGAGAACAGAACAAAAGGCAGCCAACGTCCAAAGAAGAGCTTTGGAATGTCCTTCAAGAAGTCTGGAGAATTATTCCTGAAGACTACTAAAAGAAATTATGTAATAGCTTGTCCTAGAGGGCTCAGGCTGGGTTGATGAATAAAGGTTCTCTTACCAAATATTGACTTTCAGGCCTGTTAGAATTGCTTAAAATAAATTCTGGAACTCCTGGAATTTATTATCCAATCTCCTGGTTCCCAAATGCACTAATATACACAGGGAGAGTACCAGCTAGATAATGAACTAGATAGCGAGTCCTGAAAAGGTACAAAAACACATGACATGTGACTGCACAGGTATGTAGCTTTAATATTGAATAGTCATTTTTTAATAATATTTAACCTGAGATCATACTATTGTGTTTGCACAAGCTCGTAATAATGTTTCAGTCAAACTCAGCGTCATTAGAAATGTTCTCTCAGGGATTCAGAGTTGGGTCAGGATAACTTTAATACAAGAAGGTAAGATATTCTATTCGCAGGGCTGCTGTACAAAACAAGGTCAATTTGCCCATAAAGTGCTGCAGACAGTGAAACTTGTGTGGGAAAAGAGATTTGAATCAGGGAGATGTTCAAAATTATTCTGACACTGCAGCATTTCAAAAACAAACACTTCCTGTCAACTCATCCGATGAGACACATTGTGCTATGCAGAGGAGACACAGAGGTCATCTTCAAAGTACCTTGTTGAATTAATCAAATGTAAAAAAAACCTTGTGAGTAATTTCTGGATTCAGCACTTTGGCACAGCATACCATTTTCTCTAACACACACACTCACACACCTCTGCCTCCTTGATTCACCTTCTTGGGCGCCGTTTCCCCCATTTCTCCCTTACGAGCACACTTCAACATTTCCCTTTCCCCTTCACCTCCGTCTTTTGCTTCTTCTCTCCCTCCTCGTTCTCCTCTACATCTCCTTCCACCCCCCCTCTTTCCCTGCAGTACGTACCGTAGAATACTAATGTGACTGGTGAAGCAGCTTGTCAGGTTGTCTCAGTTGTGTGCATGCAGGTGTCGAAGCCCCACTCCTCCCACCACAGGAAGTCCACTCCCGCAAGAGCTCTCCTCTTTTCATGTTGACAAATTAACAGAGGAAGGTTCTTCCTCCAATATAATCTGTCGCTCCCTGTGCATCCATTGTTTCCTCTGACCCTTCTTAGATCACAGCTGCATGTTACTCAAGGGGTTTGAGCACAGACTGAACTCAATTAGTGTGGAGGGCTGCAGTGTAGCTATGTCCTTTTAATGGCTGAGAAAACAGACCTGGCTAAGAAATTAGATGAGAATGTGAGGAGCACCCTTGTTAGATTTAGCATGCTAAATAGCGCAACTTTAAACCCAATCTTCTTCTTTCAACACAAGAAAATTTCATAAAATTCCGGAGGTCACAAATACCGTTCCTCTAGCATAATGCTGTCATTTAGGATTTGGCTAAAAGCCACTGGCATGGCTGAAAGGGTTCTTTTCAGTGTGTCAGTGAGGTTTTAATATTGCAGGGTTCTCTCTTTACCCTCATAAACTTTTCCAGTGTCAAGCATACGCGAGGGCTGGAATCTCACCATCCAAGCAGTGACAAAATCCCCCATCCAGGTCCCCACTGCAGCAATCTTCATGAAACTCTCATTCCTGATGCCCATGTAATCGGTCACTATGTGAGGCCTGTGAGGAAAAAAGAAAAAAAACAAGAGTGAATAGGACATAAAACGGGTAGCATACCCTTTGAGGGTTGTAAAAAACAAACAAAAAAACAAAACAAGCAACAGCAGTGTCAAATAGAACCAAGAAAATATGGTCACTGTGGCAAAGTATCACGATTCTAGCCATGATAGTCAATCAATATAAACCTAATCCTGTGAAAACAATGATTACTGGCTCTACCGTCCACAAAGCCCACAGGACTGTAAACAATTTACGCCAGCGAAGTGGAGCTGATGCCGTACTGCCAGTTTCATTTGGTCCTGCAGTGTTTGGCATATTATCCATTTGTTTGGCAAATGGATAATTTGCTGGTCCCATGTCTAGCCGGTTTCAAATCACCACTGCCATTAGAATGAGGTCCCTCCTGTCAAAGCACCAGATCTGAGTGAGCTGAGTTAACATGTGCAGTTGCACAGTAGCAATACCCATACCAGGGTGGAGACACGCCATTCGAGAAACAATCTCACATGCAATAGTATCTGATAAAAAATGACATGCTTTCTTGGGAGTCGTAGTTACTCCTTCATCTCTGTACAGCAGGAGAAGATGAGAAGCTTTTGTTCAGCCTCTCAAACCTATCTACCCACCCAGCACACTTGCACACAACATCTCTCCATTTTCTCCAGGTAATAGCTCAGGGAGGGAGGAAAAGTGGGTCAGTCGCCTCCTATATGAAACTTGCCAGCGAGAGGAGGAGAACAGAGGAGAGCGACGAGGCCTGTTTGATCTCCTGGCAGCCAGTGTCTTAGAAGCTGAGTGGAGCAGGTGGGCGCCCATCACCTCCCCCCTCCCGCCTCCTCTCACCCCCGACAGGTCATACTCATGAATATAATAGATGGCGATGGATATAGCTTGGGCTGCGCTTTCAAGGGGTCGTATTTGAAGTCAATGGTTCCATTTGTCTTTGTTTTCCTCGGTCATTTTGTGGCCAAGAGCAAAAACCGATAAAATGATTTCTATTGCACATAAAGCTCTAGAAAACCTTGCCTACAACCTTACTCCGGTGGAGTTTACCTCCAGTATGTATGTTTCCCAATGATTGGTTAGTTTCCTTTCATCCTTTAGCTGACTGCATTAAGCACACCATTCGGCGTGCTGTTCACTTTCTGAATCACTCGTTGTCAGACAAGTCTAAACAATCTGTTGAGGAGCAGCAGAGGACAATCTGTTCAAGCTATTAGCTAATGTAGCAGATTGAAGTGTTAATTTCTCATTAATGGTAATTGCCTTTATGTGCCTCCTCATGCCTTTTCATGTGAAGTGACTCCAGATCATATTATTGTCTCATGGGCAAAACAGAGCAGCTATTATTAATTGTAGCGGGTTACTGACCCCAAACTGTTCTCAACTACTTGGTTACTGCAGGAAATATCCTTCACTGGAGGTATAAATCATACGCCATCTATGGAGTGTACCTTTAACAGCTCTGACAGGCTTTTATTGACGAAAATGTGCAGCACTGCGGGTGACGTATTGCTTCACTTAAGCCAGCAAATAAAACGGCCTTGATTGGAATGGCGATTTATATCTGCATTAAGTCGGTTAGACATTCAGCGGCTTGGCACGGCTCCAGTTCCCAAGGAGATCCCATTGGGAGTCATTTACCCGCAGCGAAATTCTAATCGATACTTCTGGAAATGCTGTCTGGCACCAAATGCAAGGCTTTAAATCTAAAAAACTACCCTCCTGCCAACCCTTGCCCTTTTTCCCGTATTTGAATGAGCAAATGTTACTCCTGCACTAAAAGAGTCTTTTCTTTTTCTTTCTTTTTTTTTTCCGTACCCTTGCAGAGCACCCATGATGAGTTTGGGGACAGCATGATCAGAGGCAGACGCCCTTTGACTTATTCATGCGAACTGAAAATTTAATGGCCTTTAAAGTTGGATGATCTAATGAGAGAATTTGGTGTAGTGGAAGATCAGTATAGAAGCACCATGTAAAATCAGCTCTAAAATGACTCCTGTGGCTTAAACGCAGAGCCAGTTGCAATGGTGGTGCCAGCACGGCTGGCGCTGGCAGCTTTCGACCCTCTGTGGAATTTTATCAGGTTTCCCACACTTGTTCAGGCATAATATTCAAGGACATTTTGATGCCTTCCTGTCTTGTCGTGTTCTATCAAAAAAAAAAGCAAAGAATTACAATTATGTGCTACAGAGGACACAGAGTTATAGAGTTCTCACATAAGCCCTGTTCAACTTTAACAAGTGAGAAAAAGAAGACCATCTTAGTTGCTGCATTTATGTGGTAGCATGCAAGATTAGTCTTCGCTTTGGTGCAAAGCAGTCCGTTGTTTTATAAAGTTTCTGAGGATGCACTTCTTTGTCTGTTCAGCTCTCACTACTCACGCTTCAGTCACAATACTTCTAGCTGCCTTCAAATGAGCTGAAGTGCTTTCTGTTGCTTCAAAAAAAACAAAACTGCACTGATTTTCAGAGGAAAACTGGGATGCCACATGCTGTAGCAAAATCTGAAGTGTAACCCATGGTTTTAATCAGAGCTACTTAATTAGTTGTAGCAAATGTGAAATTCCAGGTTAAAAAAAAAAAAAAGAAAAAGAAAAAAAGTCACCAACTGGATTTAACTAGGCAAACAGGTAAGAACCTTCTTTTGGAAAAGTACTGCAGTGATTAATATGTTTCCCTTATTGAAAACCACCAGATGCGCTGAGTAGCTTCTCATCTCTTTAAACAGTCATGCTCGATGACTCGATTTATTGGTCTACATCAGGCAATCAAAGCAAACGAGTTTGCTGGAACTACTTAAATTGGGTTAAGAACTGTTCAATGCATTATCGAAACATTAAGGGATACTTGTGAACTGTTATCTTAAAGGAGGAATGTTGTCAGAAAATAATCGTGAAGGGAGATCACTTCAGCACTGGAAATTCAATAAAAAAAGATCTCATGGCATAGTTTAATCATGAAAGTTAGAGCATTTCCACAAGCACAGTGGGAAGATAACTCTAGATAGTGGGACTGAACTAGCTGTGTAGCCTTAAGAAACCCATTTATTAGTGATGCTAATCCCAAAAAAGGGCCTGATTGTTACAAGCCCCTCTCCCCCCAAAAATGAAGAGATCAGCTTGACTACCTCTATATACGAAAAGACCTGGGGCCTCATGTACAAAGGGTGAGTACGCACAAAAAAGTGGCGTACACACTTTTTCACGTCAACAATCAGATGTATCAAGAGCGAAATGACCGTGGAAATTTGCGGTGCCTCACGCCAACTTCAGGGCTGGCGTACGCACTTTTCTACAGCTTTTGATTCTTTGATGACACTTTGAGGTGATGTTGGGAAACTGTTATGATAAATAAATGTGAAAACAATTAGTCCGAGTGGATATAAAAGCATGGGCAAAGTGGTGCGATGCATACCATTAAAAATAATGGCTGCTTTAGCGGTATTAGAAGACTTTGCAAATGGTGCAATTCGAAGAGAGTGTGTGTTCAGAGACAGAGAGGATTTGCAAGCACATGATGGCGACTGGCTCATCAGCCGCTTTAGGTTCCCGAGGGCAATCCTCCTGGAAGTGTGCGCAAAGCTGCGGCCGGTCGTTGGAGCGCAACATAGAGGCCAACCGATTGGAACTGCACCAGTCGACCCTGAGCCGAGCCATGCCATCAGAGTGGGATGGAATTACAGTGAACCCTCGCTATAACGCGGTTCACCTTTCACGGTCTCGCTGCTTCACGGATTTGCATCGTGCATTGTGTTCTGCATTCTGATTGGCTAAACAGTCTCTCCACTTCTTCTCTACCTGTGTGTCAATAACGTTGCGGTTTAATATGTACACGTACACGTTCATTACAGATCTCAAACATAATCGATGGTGGCATGTCGGTATATAAGAATCTTTTTGCCCAGAAGAAAAAAGAGCGACAACAACTACCGATAACTAAGTTCTTCTCTCGAAGAAACACACCTGCACCGCAGGCTTTAGAAGAAAAAAAAACGCTACAGAGCGGAGTCAGGATGCAGCGGCTCAGTCAGAAGAGCAGTGAAATACACGTGAGTCACTATTTGTCTCACTGTACTTTGTATTTTTTTTTTCAAAATCATTTTTCATTTTTTCTCGTTCTAATCCAATGACTCGGGTCGCGGTGGGGCGGTGCTGATCTCCGCAATTAGAAGCCTTCAGTTCATATTGATGATTAAAATGATTATTTCACAGTACAGTAGTTATTTGTAAAAAAAACGTTTATACAGTACTTTTATTTGTTAAACAAATGCTTGGGCCTGTAAAAAGGTTTTGTTCTTTGGTTTCAATGTATTATGGAGTATTTCATTGTATAATAATTGTAAAAAAAAATAAAGGTTACTACTTCACGGATTTCGCCTATCACGGGTTCTTTTTGGAACGTAACCCCCGCGAAAAACGAGGGTTCACTGTATACGCATCTCACCCAAGTATATCAAATTCCCATACAATGCAGTTGAACAGGCCAACATTGAAGCGCAATTTGCAGCGAGAGCCGTTTTTCCTTATGTAATCGGAGCTATCGACTGCACACACATTGCTTTCATTCGATCAATGTACAGATCATATGTGATGCGCAAATGCAATTAACCAACATTGTGGCGAGGTGGTCTGGTTCAATGCAAGATTCATTCATTCTGAGTAACAGCATTGTTGGGAACAGACTACAAGCTGGCACTGTGAGGGATGGGTGGCTTCTTTGTGAGTAACTTTATTCGTGTAATTGTCCTAATATTATTCCCCGTGACGTGCATTGAGCATGTGCGCCCCCAATTTCTATCCCGTCTTCCCAGCATCATTACACGTCTGTGGTTAAAGTTAGTTTCTTGCTGTTTTTTGATGGTTAAACTACAGCTTAAGATCTTTCTAACAAGACCCTGATCGTCTCTGTGTGCAAATGTTGATAACCTTGTGCGTAAAGTGCGAAATGTCTTAATCAGCCTCACCTTTTCCCCGGCGCACTTCTGCACTAGGTTACTGTATGAACATTTTTGTTGTGAGTTGCACAAAAACATAGGTATGTACCTTGGGGGTAATCAGAGTCACCCACGTGTGCTCCCACCACCCCTGAGAGAGCAGTGTCACCCACAGCGACACCGACTCTCTGTTCAAACAGGGTGAGCCCCTCTTCTCCTGTTTTTTCTATATTTTCTGATCGTGCAGAGAGGGGAATCACAGGTGCAGGGCTAATTTAAATATGATTTGCATATTTAAGTAGGGGAGTGGACAGAGAGGAGTCGGGTGCTCCGACTTGCGCTCAATTCCACGTTGATTGGGATGTGCAAAAGAAATGTGCTTGGATTTATGCATACGCACAGATTCATACATCCGGATATTTTTGTCCGTAGGAGGGCATTTGGGTTTGAGCGTACGCCATGTTTCAGTAGGAAATCCAAGCAAGTCTTTGTACATGAGGCCTCTGGTTTTTCCCAACAACTGATTTTTTTCTTCCCCTATTGCATGGGCGAGAATGGTTGAGGGAGCATTAGACATAGACAATTTCACCATGACAACAGACGTCTAGTCATAGAGTGGTCTTATAAAAGGAAGTTTTAGTCTTAATCAGTAAACGTCGTTCTGTTACATCTATCATTTTCCATTTTCCTCAACCATCCACGGTGCACCACTGCGCCGAATATCCGTCTACATGTATTCATCAACTCAAAGAAAGACTGTTGATGATTCAATTTTATTTTATTCAAAGTCTTAAGTGAAAGTTTTTCAAGGCCCACAGAAGCTCTGATCATTAAGGTTAAAAAATAAAAAAGTATGCTGAGAGAGCTTTCACTTTTCAGACATGAAATACATTTCTATTCATTTCCATTGTCCACATGAACATATATGCCAGCATGCTGGCTTTTGTAAACTTGTTTTCCTCTGTCAGACACTGGCAGTGATTTAGTGACTGTAGCAACCGAGTGACCTCTCCTGCCCTGTAAAACGCTGGACTCATTCAGAACATTAAATTGCGACCTTGACGAGCTCCACATTGAAATGCATTGCCCGTCTCTTTCTGGTGCACTACGGTACCTAACAATGTGTTAAGAGTTTACAACACAGAGCAGCAGTAGTTACCAGGACGCATTTAACCGTCGATACAGACTCTCCTTATCATGACTTATACTATCTCCCAATTTCTCAGCTATCAATCAGGACACAAGGGTCAAAATCCAAAAACTATTACCCCATTCAGTGAACCAGTATCCAGTCATGGATTATGGCACAATATGGCATATACACTGCTTTAAAAACATTACCCCTGGAATCTGGAACACAGGGCTTCTCTTCACTTCATATACCCAACAAACCCTAAAAATCTAACAACAAAATATCTTTTCTGAATTGCACAAAGTCAAAAATGTGTAATGACAATAAGACAACACGTCAATAGCCAGGATTTGGTTGGGTTAACAAAACATTACTTTTTACAATTATTATAGATATTATAGATACAATGATATCCACTTGATTGAGCTTACTGAACAAGGATGTGTGACAGCACAGCACAGCAGTTTGCAGTATGTGTATCGTAGCTTGTGTTTCTTTTTCCCATTCATCAAAATTGTTTCTACACTTTGCAAAAACATCACCAGAATTGCTCTATTGTTACCAAAGAACACCAGTCCCAACCAGTGATTTTTCAGGGTTTGTCAACTACTCTGGGTTTGTTTTGCTCTGGTACAAAGTGGGAAACTGCAGCACTGAAAATCTGATTTTGTGATCATTCTGCACCACGTTCTCAGCAAGACGTTCATCTTGTCGAGTTGTGTGGATGACGACCAACGTCAAACTCTAATGCGGAATCAAAGCAGTCAGAAATGAAAGTCCTTTGATAGGCTGATAAGTCTTTTGGAGCAGAAGCTGAAAACATTTTATGGTTTCATATCGTGTGTGAAACATACAAAGAGAATAATAGAAAAAGATAAATCAATTACAAGGTTCCTCTGTAATCCATGACAATGTCTTATCTCATTATTTGATCATAGGTGTGGTAAGCCTCAGAGCCTGGACACTGAATGCATATAAAACATTTGTTAACAAGTATCTTATATATTTTAACACACACACTTAAAAATTCCCATCCTCTGTGCTGTGTATGCAATTCAGAAAAAGCAAGGAAATGCTTTATAAATAGGTTTTATTGAATGGGCACAGCAATAAGTTAATGCATGAGGGGATTACAACATAATTTGTGTTTTCAATGGAACTGAAATACTATTCAAAATATTACTGGCTGTTGTAAATGGCCAACGGACGGCCTTTGTAAAGTACTTTTTCAGTCCTGTTGAAAACTGAAAGTGCTTTTTACAGTATAATACACATTCCCGCATTCATACACACATTCCTAATGCCTGTCATACAGTATTTCATACGTGCAGAATGCCTGCTACAATATAACTTCTATCTAGACTTATTAAATAGGAGTGTGTTTTTCTGCTGAGAAACCTCACACTCATGTGGATAATACCTTGACACATACCATCAACCTAAACATGGCTACAGAAAAAGACAAATTCTTCTGTAGGATAACGGCACTCTGAATGCAGCAGCCTCCCAGTGCAGGAAAATCAGTACACACGAGTCTATAATAGAACGTATAACTGTACGTTCACAGCTGCCAAGGTTATAGTATTTATTATTTACAAATATTTCTTCCGTACGTGACGAGGTATGAAGTGTGCGGCCCCAACTGACGCTACTCCCATCTGTCCCTGAAAACAGCAGGATAATATAATCAGAGAGAAAATGACCCACCTCTCAGCTTCATATAGCACACAGTCTGTTAGTAGAGATATTCTGAGAGAAGAGAAAATTACTTTGGAGGGAAGGCTTTACTCTAATCGCTCATCAAACACGTAGGCTACAGTAATGAGTCATTTTTCGCATACCAACGTAATGTGTGTGTGTGTGTGTAGGAGTGTTAAAAAAACAGCAGGTGGTGAGCGTAGAAAGTATCCGTACGTAGGTGCAGGGAGGGAAAGACCAATTAGGCTACAAACATGTGCTGCGGTTTTCAAAGTGCAAGAGGTTAACATCAAATCAGACGAAAGTCTTTTTATTCGATAGCATCGTCATAAAAAAGAAAATGAGAAAAGAATATCTAACAATTATTTCCTTTTAGGATTGCAACTAGTCTAATCTGCCATTTATTTTCTCAATTAATCAATTGACAGCTCTGCAAAGATTATTTGACCGTCAGATCAGTTGCTTTTTACAATTGGTTTAGCTTTGCCATCATTATTCTATTTGTCTCACTCCTAAAACAAGGCAGAGAAGAAACTATCCAAGTGAATACATCAATGATATATCTTGTTTTGTTTGTTTCTTCTTTTTTGTTTAACAAAGTGGAGCTGCAACATCCCATCTGTGTGATATTAAAACACACAACCAACTGAGGCTCTGAGAGGTCTGAGCGCTGCAGTGTAGGAAATATATGAAAACAGACTGAGGAAACCAACTGGATAGAATTTATATATATTAAAAAAAAGCATAAAGAAAGATAAAGAAAAATACTAATCTGACTCGTATTCATAAACTAACAGCTTGTTATTCACACATTCAGCATTAAGTAAAGGGCAACTCGTATTGTGAAAAATATGCTGCTGTATCTAAGGCAGCAGCAAGTCCCGTGTGCGATCGCAAGCAACAGGAGGCATCTGCATATCACAATGTGCTTTTTATTTAGCCTTTTGTCGGTGGTGTTAGCCCAGCTTAGTGACAGACAAGCAAACAGACAGACGAGGAGGGGGACTAGCACACATGCAACACAAAGGATCATGCAAACGAAGACAAATACACTTATACAGTGGGGTCTAATCCCGCTCAGGCTAACGCAGTAGTCAAATGCCACATCTAACACTCGCTGCTCCTCATTAAACATATCCACCAAGTGCAAACCTTCCCCCATGTGTTGCTCAGCTTACACTTCCCCCTCCCATCCTGACGGTAATCCATCTATTCCCACCCTGGATGACAAACAGTGAAAATACAAATGTAATATAAAAGCTTGAGCTTCCCTGTCCCACTCCAGCTCTCTATTTTTAGATCTCCACAAACTTCCTCACTCCCTCTGTCCCTCCACCTTCACATCCTTTAACTCCCCCCCTTTTTTTTCCAAATTAGCCTTGATTAATGTGTACGCCACGCATTGGGCCGTCTTAATTAAATAACACCATCTAATTAGGGGCTGATTTCGGATGGTAATGGCGCCGTAAGATGGTGGAATGGGATTGCGCGGCGTGACAGAACATTCATGAAGCCCGTCAAACTCCCAGGGCGGTCACACTCCCGTGGTTTCACATAAACAGCCCCCCTCCTAATCTGACAGTTACATTAAAATGCAAATAGCCCAGATGTGAGGGTTTGGTAACAAGTGTGGATTACAGTTCCCAGGGAGCCACTGCGTTTTTTTTTTTGTCTCTGCTATGTCATAAACCAGGTAACAGGTTGATAGCTGTTGACCTAGAAGTCGCTGTTCAAATATTGGCTGAAGCACTGCTGGACATGCATACGATTTCACGGGCTGGAAATCTCTTTGTATTGAGAGATAATGGCACTGATGAATCCATTTTACATGACTAAACACGAATAAATACTTGTCATCCAAAGAAGATATACAATCTCTTATTACTGACTGTTTGCTGTCCTGGTGGCGTAGTTTATCTCCTTTCCTTGTGGATGTATCGCCGGTTTTAATTAAATCAAGCTCAAGACCAAATGAAAGGTCAGAGAAAATTAAAGCATATTAATGAGCGCAGAGCAGGGGCAGCATACAGCATCAGGTCAGGGAGACAGCAGGGGCACAGACGCCAACCCCCTCCGTGTGTCTCGCCACACACATACACACACTTTCCTTCTAACTTAAAAGAGGTGCGAGACGTGAACAATATGGAACGTTTGTGTGTGTGGGTGTGTGTGGCGCCCCATCAAGCCACCAGAAGAGCATCCCCCTGCAGTGCACCATCATGGCTTGATGTCAAAGCAGGTGAACCCCAGCCAAAATACCAACCCTTTAAAAACCATTGACAGTAAAAAAAAAAAAAAATACCCCGCAGCAGCTAGTTCTTTCAGCACAAAAGAAGAAAAAAAACTGCTTTTATTCCCACAGAGGGACAGCTGCTGCCTCAAAGGGATATTGTACTTTTCCTTTGGGCTGTGAGAAAACTACAACGGCTTTGCTGTGGGGTGAGGCAATGGCAGCCGGAGTGAGGGGAGCGATGCAAATAGGGTTTGGACAAAGATCAAAAGACTTAAGTTTCACTGCATCATCAGACCTTGAGCACTACTCCTCCCCCCTTAATCCCTCCCGCCCTCCATCACTTTTTTTGCTCACCCTGCTGCATTCACGCTATCGCAACCCTGAGCCCGTTTTCTGAGGGAGTGTCCTGGCCGAGTGTTAATGTTGCTCTTACATGTCGGTTCTGAACAGAGATGTGAGCGCTAATGGTTTTTGGCAGGGTCCGGGTCCTTGGTGGACACTGTTGGAGCAGAAAGAAGACAGGCGGAAAAGAGGGACAGGAGGGGTGGGTGGGAGCCAGTGCAGAGATTGACCAGGTGCGTCGGTGGCGTTGGGTTCACTCGCTTTACAACAGCACCATCTGTCTTTATGAGGGGAGATCTACAGCTCCGATTAACTGGGGCTGCTCCTCAGCACACATGCAGAGCAAACCATAATGGATGGGATTTAGTGTTATATTCAATAAGCTGTTACAGCTGCTACTTGTTTTATGTGGACGTTTTAAGTGGGTAATACACAGGGGAAATGAGTGACCTGCATATGTCAGATGAATATAAATGATACCCTCCTGTATATCTTTCAAAATGTCTGAGTAACTTGTCTTTTTTAAGTTTTTATACAATTTTCATCTCAGTAAATGAAAAAGTCCCAACATTAGGGAAAAAAAAAAAAAAAAAAGCACTGACAGGCAAAAAGGGGCCATTTTCTTGACATTTCAGGGCTGAGAGGCTGTACCGGGAAAAGAAAAAAAAGAAAAAAGAAATCCTCTTTGTGACAGAGGCATTAAGTGCAACTGCAAATGTAACTTTTCCCTGAGCAAGCAACATTCATCGTCTCAGCGGACCTGCCCCTTCGCTCAGCCGGTGGCTTCCCTTTTTCTTGGCCAACTAGAGGGAATGAACAAGATGGATGCCGGTGTCACTGTGCTGGCCAGAGTGACAGATGGGCTGATTATACAATCTCATCCCTCCGGCCATAGAAAAACACAACACCTTGCCTGCTAGCTAACAGCCTTCATCTGCCTGCACCTTATGGATAGCTGAAGCTTTTTGTTAATATGGAAAAACAGCATTGTATGGACAGGTCCGATTACAGCCCTGGCCTCCCTCTTGACAGGTTGCACCAGAAAAGACACCTGCCACACTATTTTGTTTTGGCTTTTTCTTTTTTTTTTGCCTCCAAAACAAACTAAATCATCTGCGACCTCACGTCTGGCTGGCTGGCTTCAAGGGCATGTTTTTTTTCGCCCTGGACGGACACATTGCAAATGCATAAACGGATTCCTGTCAAGGCTTGATGTGTTGGTGTCAAGCTCTGCTGTGCACACAGTGGTTTCCCAGCAGGTAAGCTGGGGCAGCAACACAAAAAAAAAAGAGAGAAAAAACACGACGCATACTGAGAGACACGGCAGAAAACATTCTGCTTTTCAGCCAAAGAGGTGTGAAAAAAATAAATAAATAAGCCACGATCATGGGAGAATAAGAGCGGGTGCCGAAGGTGATCTTTCAGGATTAACCACCTTCCCCTTGCCTGCGCCTACCTGTGATTTAAAGTGTGGGCTGATTAATCAGACTGGTATCGAGTCTCTGTTCAGGCGAGACGTTAAGATCAATCACAGCAGCCAAAGGGGAGCATACAGTGGCTCTAACAAATGTGAAGCACAGAATGGGGGGGTGGGGGTAGAGAGATTGAATGCCTTACTCCATGCTCCCAGCCATCAGCAGGAACAGGTTGTAGATGTTTGAGAAGATGAAGAGGAAGAGGATGGTGCTGAAGAACATGGTCATCCAGGAGCCATGATCCTCGCGGAACATTTTCAGCCGCAGGTATCGACCTAAAGGGAGCATGACAAGGACACCGCTGTCAGTGGGGGTTCAAACGGCACGTCAACCTGCTAGCATGTGCGGCCACGAAAAAAGGAGGCAAAAGTCAATAAATTAGGCACAGAGATCAATGATGTCCTTTTCTGTCAGACATGTGCCCTTTGGGCGATGAAACAGAGGCAAAACAAACACTCTGAGGTGTTACTTCCACAACACCCAAGTTGTAGACTGAAGTCAAAATTTCGTCATCCATCTCAACTACTTTAAATAAACATGATGTTATCTGCTGGATACTTGCTTGTGTTTCACGATGCAAGTTCCACACGACTTGGGAAATTATTCAAACATTTGAGACCCGCTGTGGGTTTTTTAGACTTCTGGCTTAGAATCAAATTATGGAGAAATATCTATCTGGCAGAGCATGAGATTGATTCGGATACGCAGCATTCTGCACTGAATACGTAATCAAACAAGCTCGTCCTCTGGTGGCAGGTCTAAGCTAAACTCATGAAGGCAACAGGGTTTATTATATCGCACCACTGTTACAGTAGCTTGTTGTTGTGACAAATGGAAAAATGTAAACTTTTAAATCAAGAACTCACTTTTCTTTTTTTTCCCTGATTGGAGTGGAATGAAAGCATGAATTACTCAGATCTGGGAGAGACCACGTGCGGCGCAATTGTACATGCATAATGTCGACACACAACAGCTGTTATGTCTTTGATCTACCTCCCACACAGCTCGTGGAACAGAGGCAATCTACAGTTCACGTAAAGGGTATTTGTTATCACCACTATCAATCGGCTCTGGAGGAAACAGGCTTGAAAAAAAATATGGAAAATAAACTACGGATATAAACATCCACATAGATAGAGGAGACAGATTAATCTACTGATGCTGATATATCAAGATCTTAAGTGTCCTTTTTAAAAACAGTCATAATGGATCAAAGAATCTTAGTGTAGATTACTGGGCATCTGAGAATCTGTCACATTACTGTATAGCAACGGACTAGAGTCTTGTGTTTTTATTACGTCCATATCAGCGTACAGCTGTTCCACATGAGCAAGCACAGCACAGTCCAGCAGGATGGGCCTGTGAATGTCTCATTGAAATGAACACAACAAGAATGAGGTGACGCAAGCTTGCCACTTCACGTATGTTCATAGTTTAAAGGGATAGTTCGCCTCTTTTGACATGAAGCTGTATGACATCCCATATTAGCAATATCATTTATGAACATTTTCTTACCCCCCACTGCGTCCTGTGAGCCGAGTTCCAGCCGAGTTTTGGCGTTGACGAAGGTAGTCTGGCTAGTTGGCTGGGGCTTAAAAAAATAAAGCGTTTTGCTTCTCAAAACAATATGCGTTCAAAAGAGTAATACATGTGCGTCACAAAATCGTTCATCCAGAAAAAGTCAGACCTCACAATCGCTTGGCACTATTTTCTCTCTACCTTCATATCAATGCGTGCTGCCACCTGCCGATAGCCGCACCTGTTACAGTGTTTACTGCTCAGAAGCAGGGGACTGCTCGGTCTGCACAGTTTACACAGCCCGTAGTAATACAAAGGTAGAGAGAAATAGCGCCAAGCGATTGTGATGTCTGACTTTTTCTGGAGGGACAATTTTGTGATGCAAATGTATTACTCTTTTGAACTCATATTGTTTTGAGAAGCAAAGCGCTTTATTTTTGTGGCCCCAGCCAACTAGCCGGACTACCTTCGCCAACGCCAAAACGAGGCTGGAACTCGGCTAACAGGACGCAGCGGGGGGTAAGTCAAATTTAATTAATGATATTGCTAATATGGGATGTCATAAAGCTTCATGTCAAAAGAGGCGAACTATCCCTTTAAGCCTCAATAACATGTTGATGCAGGCAGGGTGTTTCATGCCGAGTGAATCAGAAGGTCCGTGTGAAATGTGTGCAAACAGAGGACAACGCGGCAGAAGATGAATAGCGGCAAGTGGACCCACATTAAATGAAGTTAGAGTTCGTGCATGTTCTGACGCTAAAAGCGATGGAAAAGGAAGTACTGAAGCTATCGTTTGAGAATTTAGGTAAATATGTCAGACGCTGCAGCGCTGTAGGAGAAAACATTCAAGACACTCTGCTGCTTCCAACTTCCTCTGTGGGAAATAATCATATATACATGATACATAAAAAAGACAAAAATGTGAATGTATTGATAGAGCATCTAGGCCTGTTTGAGTCTACTAGTGTGTATGCATGCGGGGCTAATCTGACTCCCAACGGCATTAATCGCTGAATGGGCAGGCTTTATATACAAGAAAAAGTATTCATGGCTAATTATATGATCACATGAGCTGAACTTAGTCTATGGGAGACAGTAAGAGCAGCAAGATGCAGTATCATTCAAATGTTGAGAAAGTTATCCGTCTTGAACAGAGCGTCTTACTGTCTGTATAAGTAGTTGTATAGAATTTTGGAGGAAAACGAGTTTGAATGGGTTTGGTATCAAAGCAATGCAAAGGTATACACAGCATTGTGTATAGTGTTAAGTGATTTGCAGCAATAGAAGTGGCATAGAGACCAGCTAAAGATATTGTAAAAAAGATTGTCAAAGATGTTGATGAATTCCAAACGAAAAGAAATTGTCAAATTCAGATATCCCTCGCGACATTATTATGGCATCATCTTGATTTAAAGAGTCACAGACAATATTCTAAACCAGCCTGCATGAGGAAGCTCAACTATGTGGGAAAAAAAGAGTGAAATGTCCCTTTAAAAACAATTGAGAGGAAACTTTAAAGTATTTGGCAGGCAGTTTATAAAGTTCTGCTCTCACGCACAGGATCCCTGTGTTAACTAAGAAATCCTCTATGAGTTAACTTGTTTATCTAACTCTATTTCTACCACATATCACTGTATTGTTCACGCGCGCACACACACACGCACATGCACACGCACACACACTACTCAATCTGTGGCAGCTCTGAACCGGTGCCAGAAGCGTCCATCTTCCCAGGAACAACTCTTTGTTTTTCTCTCCTCCGGCTCAGTCAGCATCCCTTTCAGTTACAGCTCCTCTGAGAGCTCATTGTGTCCGCGCGCACGCACACACGCCGCCGGAGAGACAGCAAAGCAGAATGCTCCATTTATTTTCCCATTAAAGCCTGGCTGGTTTGCTCTTCAATAGTTTTACGTGCTGTTCGGCCTCGGGTTGCTCACCGTTAGTGTTTTCTGCTGTGCACATAAAAAAAAACTAAGATGTGGAGATTCCTAAGGAGAGGGGGGAATTTTTGTGAAGGTTAAGTGCAGTCATCACGAATTCGGGCTCCTACTGAGAGTTCAAAAGCCTTTCCAATGTTAAAATATGACATTTAAATGTTGTGACTATTTACTTCACCTCTGTTGAAGACAGCACAAACTACAGTATTCCCTTAGATAACCTCAAAATCTTGCAGGTTTGGGCCAAAAGCGAGAGGCCACACATATGTCTTGGTCTGTGGTATTTCAGGGCTCATCACAGTTGCATAATTGAGTTGACTTGCTTGGGTGAACTTAATTGCTTCCAGTGCCAATGAGCCCTGGCTTGGATGTCGGCGCACAGTGTGTATCGGCAGATCTGACTTTCAAAGCAACACGCCGCGCCATCGGGCACGGACGCACACGCGCGGCCTACATGGGCGGGATTTAAGGAGGGGTGATTCAGGACCTCTCAGCCAAGGCGGTTTGACTCACCGCACCTCCCTATGGTAGAGGACCCTGATAAGGAGTGATTCATGAGCACCGTCTCATACGAGGCTTAATCCAGCACAAACCCAGGCACACAATTTTTTTTTTTTAAAAAGACAAGAAATTAAAGTAAAGAGTCAAATATTTCTTACCCCCACTGTAAACACGTCGATGGAAAAACCCCATGCTTCACTCAAAAGAGCGCTTTTACATTTCCAGCAGTGTTTTACAGCATCGTGCCTGTAAGGCCGCTCATGCTGCGCGGCTGGGATGAGGTCATGCATTGCCCACCTTTCCTCAAATGTAGTTTCTAAATCAGAGACGTAGCTAAGTCTCCATCTGCTGGTGATACTTGGACAGCACACAGACCAGCCGAGCTTTTAAGCACAAAATCACATGACACATTTTTTATCAGCAGGGACAAGAGACGGGAAGATGCTGTGCAGGATATATAAATGATGAACATGAGCGTGAATTCAGTCAAATATGCCACGTCTAACTTTATAAATGCCTGGTCTTAGAAATAACTGGTAAATCCTTAATTTCAAAACACTTGGGTGTGGCTTTAAAGACCAACAGGGGAAACACTCCACCAGCTGTATTCAGTTATTTAGAACATGGTCAAAATAAACAGAAATTGGCCATTTAGAACAATATAACAGCTAGAATCTTCTCAACAATTTGTAACAATTACGACGTTTAATCGTAGACAAAAGATTCAACTTCTTCTGTGTAAAGATTTTTTTACCCTGAAGAAGCTGTTATATGATCGCTTTATCCTACATTTGTTTTATCAAATTGTACCTAATGCACTGTAACACGGTGTTCCACTTCACAGTCATTTCCTTTGAAGCATCCTCCCCGGCCCCGATTGTTTTAGGTAATTAGGGCATTGGAACTGCTGCTTTACGGTTACCCGTCTGCTTCTCTGTTGGAGGATGAGATGCTGGGAAGTGCTCAGATTATAAAAGCACCAGATTTATGGTAGCAATCCACTTACAGGTCATGCAGACACAAACACTAAAAAACCAGCAGAGACCATTAGTTTAAACAATTGCATTGGCACACGTGGACAAGCAATTCGCTTCAATGTTTAAAGAGTAGTTTTGCTTAATCCTCTCTTTATCACATTGCACCCGCGCTCACACACACACACACACACACACACACACAGAGACATACGTCACAGTGTCTCAGGTAGAGCTGCACATTGATCAGCTCCATACAGATGTGAAGCAGACAGCTGGTGGAGGAGATGCGATCAGCCTCGCCTCATCATGGCAGCGCTCCTCAACATGTCCGACGCAGCTGAGGCAGGTGAGTTAAATTTGGTCCTCAAGTACTCTGATTAGTAGCCGTGCTTTAATACAAATCTATCTGTAATAATATTCTGCTTTAGTCCTATCTTTAAGAAGTTAAATGATAACTCTTAAATCAAAGAGCAAATTTATTGTTATTTGATCAACTTGGCTGAAATATAAAAATGTCAAACTCACCGTGGCAGCAAAAGTCCTGATGATAAACGGTCTTTTTATCAGCTTATTATTTACAGAATAGCTGTGGGATAAATATTCCTGAGTGATTTCGAAAATTTTGAAATACAATCGGTGAACTTTGGCTCTTCTCCCTCTCTGTGGACACTTAAGAGGCCGACGGGAACTACAGCAGACGGTTCCTGACCCGATCAAGTGAACAAAATGAATGAGTTATCTCTAATTAACTGAGAACAGCAGTCAACATGTCGGAGGCAACAGATCAACAGTCCCTCAGGTCGCATCGTTCATAGCAGACAGTCAAGCTTTCACTTCCTGGTGACGCCTGGAGACTATGGAGACAGCTACTGTAAATAAGAGTGTCCTGAGAGAGAGTGGGTGGACAGGTCTTATGAAAAGTACACTCTGAGGACAGGACTTTAATGAAAACAAAAGAGTAAGATCTGTAGACTGAATAAAAGTGTTCAGAATTTGATTTAAAGTAAGAGACTTATACTTGGAAATTGGATCCTAAAAGCATAGCTTTGTTATTCAACATATTCAGCTTATCATTTATGTGGATCCAATCATGCAGAATTTCAGCCTTTAAATAATCAGGGTCACAATCAATTCATAAACAGCTTGTTTTAATCTGCTGCTCACTGGACGCGATGATGCGCAAGTGGCGGAGGTGCAAGAAGATGAGTTACTCATGTTATTGTTTTCTGAACATAACATCTTAGCTGGTAAGTGTAGATCACCGCAGGCTTGAAGCAGGATCCCTATCAGACAGCTTGGGCCAAGTTAGATAAATACAAGGAAACTACTTGCGTCTTGTGTGACTCGGGACTTAAGGTGGCACTCTGATTAACTTGAAAATGTTAACCGAGCATACAGACACGGCGAAGAAGTGGACAACAGCGTGTTGTGGCAGAGCGCAGGGAAACTTCAGGAATCTACTTCATACAAGTTGTGTTTTACATTACTCACACACATAGATGAAATATGAACAGTTATTCAGCTCTGAAACAGTTGGTACCAGAGCCAGTCTAATCTTTGTGCTAAACTAAGCTGGAGTAATCAAAAAATGTTATTTTTGTAAAATACTCATGGAAAGCCCTAACGTAGCTATTCAAAAAGTACACAGGGTTGACTACAAAGCAAGATTAAAAGCTTGAGATATGTTTTGAGCTTTCAATGTAAGAGGTGGCTCTCTTTTACCCTGGCTTGATCACCATGGTAACTTGGGTTGAACCCATAACCCTCACTGGAGGACATCATGTTGAGACTTTCAGATTTATCCTTTAAAATCAGCTTTACAAAGACTGCCACCGTTTTACTATTCACCTGATAAAACCCCCGATAGCAAATTCAGACAGAAACTAAATGTAAATGTTGGCAGAAGTACGGAATTCATGTTGATGGCTGACACTGAAACCAAACTGAAAGAGTTCTGTCATGATTTTCAACAATAACTCAACTGTTCTTCAACTGTCATCTAAAAACTCGATGCATGTCGGACAATGTTCACAAACAAACGGCATTCCAAACGTCTTATCAAACCATGACATAATATGCATTCAATAATAATAATTCATACTGGATTTTCTCAATGTTTAGTAAATCCAGTCTTTCTCCATGTTGAGGCAACAACCTGTGGTTGGTATTCATCCTCAGCAGAGAGGAAATATTACACATGCGATTCTGTTGAACCATAGGCTGGATATGCAACTAATCCAACTAAGAAAGCAGTTTAGTTATGATAAGTGTGTGATGTTGAGTTGCAACAAACAAAACAGCACAAATTAGAAAACCGATTCGAGGTACTTATCACACATTTGACTCCGATTTGGCTGAAATCTGTAATAATTGCTCCACATAATTCACAATAGCGCCGTGTCACCGCAATCAGGCATTTCTTGAGTTTCATGTTTATCAAAGGTAGATTAAAAATAAAAATGAAACATTGGTGTGACATCCTAAAAAAGACTGGGCTTTATCAACTTGCTAATTTGCATTTTTAATTGAGAATGAATCAATTCATTTAAATCTACTTTTGTTTTAACAACCTGTTCACTTTCCCTGAATGAAGTAGCGTGACATTGATGCCTCATCTGTCCTAACGTAAAGGGGTAATACGTACAGTTGGATAATACTAAGACAGACCTCTTGTTCTTCCCAGATGTGTTTCTGGGGTTCCTGAATCAGTCTACAGCATCAGTCTGCAGGAATTTTGGGAATGGCCAGTGGCACTGCTACATCCTGCTGGTGCTCTTTTCTGCCGCACTTCCTGTGGGGATCCTGGGAAACGTGGCAGTGCTAATCAACTACACCTGCTTGAGGAAAACCTTAAGCTCCAGCAGGGTTTTCCTGTTAAACCTGGCTCTGTGTGACTCGGCCTGGATCCTCACCCTCCCCTTCACCCTCTACTTCAAATTCCAGAGGCCGTACCGCGGAGACATACAGGTCTTCTGCCGTGTCAAAAGGATCTCCTTCAACATCAACATATACGGCAGCATCCTATTCCTCACCCTGATCAGTTTTGACCGCTATGTTGGAACAGTACACCCTATCAGGTCTCTCCGCTGGTGGAGCGCTGGTAAAGCCAAGATATGTTCAGCCTGCGCATGGGTCGGGCTCGTCCTGAGCTCCATTCCTGACCTGTTTGACATTTTTGCCATTCGGCGCTCAGCGAACGCCACCGCGTGTATGGACCACATCAAGGGTCCTTTTCTCCACCTCAAAATAATCACCGTCATCCGAACAACAGTATGCTTCCTGCTCCCTTTCGGTGCCATGCTGGCTTTTTACATCATGACAGTTTGTGTTCTGAGGCGTCTCCGAAGAGGAGGAAGGAACGGGGAAGCCCAGCCAGCGGGAAGGAAGCCGCTGCGACTCATCACCGCCTCCCTACTCGTCTTTGCGGTCTCTTTTGTGCCCTATCACATCATGGTCATCACCCTGGTGTTCACGATGAACCGTGACCTGGTGACGCCCTCTGACACCAAATTCCTCTATCAGCTCTGTGAGGCCGTGTGTAGTTTAAGCAGCTGCCTGGACCCGGTGCTCTATATCATGGCTAGTGAGCAGTTTAAGAGGAAGCTGCTGGCCTTTAAAAGAGACCGATACAGGAGCCTGTGTTGTCGAGGCAGCAGGAGGGTGGGAGTTACTGGCAAATGAGTATCCAACATTTCATTTTTGTGGCTTGTTACTTTAAAAGGCCTTCTCTGTATTACTGTTACGCGAGTGCCAAATGCAGATGTTAACAGCACAATTACAAAGCTGCGTTCATAAAGGTTGGGAAGGGGTGTATTATGTAAATTGAAGCAGAATGCAAAGATGTGAATGCACATTTAAAATGCAGCAACAAAAAAAATAATAATATTGTTCTAATAAATGGTTACATTGTCATTTTAAATTTGATGATTGCAACACGTTTCGAAAAGGTTGTGATTTGAAAAGAAGGGTTGTGTGATGCCAATAAAGGGATAAAAAAAACAGGCAGAGAGACGCATCTCAGCTAATCGCACCAGATTAATTGGGAACAATGTCAGTAACATGATCGATTGTAAGAGAAGCATAACAACAAGGCACACCCTTTTCGATGTGGAGGGGTTCAATACATCAGCACTTTAAATGGATGATTCCAAAGGGCCAAAGCAGATTGCACAATGTTCCAGAGTTTAATCGTTCTGTAAAGACCGTAAAGGGCAAGTTTATTTGAATACAGTCGAATTAACAATAAATCCAGAAACTGTGACCGAAGAGCAGCCCATTAAGCTAGGTATCAATTCACATTCACTTTAGGTATTTCCATACTAAAAAAAGCTGATCTAAAAGTGAATCTGAGTTTAAAATGGTTGCTTAAATAGAAAAAATGGAGGTGGTTCACTAAGGGATTCACTAATTCTCCTTCCTCAGCAGCATGGAACGGGCTCTGCTAACTGTGTACAAAATTTTAAACCATCGCTACATTTTGCAAGATATTAAATTAGTTTAAAATTAAAAGAGTCAGTTCCAGAGTGGAGCCTAGAGAAAGATTTTTTTTGTTCTTTTTATGCAAACCACAACATCAGTGGGTATTTATTACGCTGTGCTATATTCTGAAGAGAAAATATGTGCGATGCTCTCTACTGATGACAATAGCCTCAACAGTGGTGAGCAAAGTTAGAAGAATCCTGAATTAAATTTTCATAAGTTTAAATGATATGAATCAAATATGAAGAAAAGCACAGGTTATTGTTATTAGTTATTTGCACCTGTGCAGGGACGAAGTAACAGCTGTTCAAGCCTTATCAACATGCTGCTCAAACATATTGAATGAAGTGCAGTAAATGAGGGATTTTCAACAGAAAACGTGATTAATACCAAAATGGAAGGTAAATAGGGAGCCTTGAAAACCAAAACATGGCTCACGTTTGGTCACAGTTAATGCCACCATCACATTATGCAAACTATTTGTGCACGCAGCTTTATCTACTTTCGATTTCAGCAACTACTGCATCTTCTTTGGATTCCCTGCACCCTAATAACACTCCAGCACTAATCCCGAAAAGAAAACCCACAGTGCAATGAGCTTTGGCCTCGTCTCTATCTGGATCCTAGTATAAAGGCACTTCCATAAGCATTCATCATATCACACATTGACTGAGCTGCAGCATCGCCGGGGTGGGGTGTGTTGGTAGTTCGAAATATGACTGTGTCCCCAGAGCTGGTCTCCTCTGTAACTAAGAGTCTGGATAATAAATCAAAGGTGCAGAGCGACAACAAAACTCCCTCCACAGAGACGCTGCAGCGGGAAGAGCTGAGACACAGAGTTGGCTGCTGTGCCAACGTGGCTGTTCCAGTAAGTGCCCTGGTAGATGATTTCATTTAGTTATTTATGACTGGGTTCCAGACTAAAATTTCTGACAAAACTCCTTTATTTGCTTGCTCTTAAAACCATCGCTCACTGACTTCGACTCATCCGCTCTGTTCGTCTATTTTTAATCAATCTTTGACAATGACAGTGCCTCAATATCTTTTTGAGCTTCTTATCTCTCCAGAGTATACGAGCTAAACTGCACTTCTGCTGACATTAGTCGGCATTTGGGCCACTTGGGGGAACCATATGCAACGCTTCTATACAATTCCCTCATTACTCTGATATGATGGGTAGCAGTGGCGGCTGCTGACTTCTAAAACAGGGGAAGCCCATATTACGCGTTCAGGGTTGTAGTGGCTCGTGCCATCCCAAAGCAGAAGATAGCAAAGTTAAAAAGAATTAGTTATAACATAGCTGTGTCTAGTATGACAAGTATGCCCAGCAAATACACAGAAAGAAGGTATAGACTTTGAAAATTCACACAGCAAGGCCAAAATCAAGTATGATCGAATCTAAGGCCTGTAAATGGCTGGATCTGTGGCTGGATCAGCATTTTTCCCTGTCATAATGAATACTTAGAGTTTGATGGAGCATAGGATGTGAGGATGGAAATGGAAACGATGGGAAATGAGTGAAACTCCGACAGCACTTTCACAGACAACCAGTCTCTTTCGTATCCGCTTTGGGACTGAAGTTCCAGCGTGCTTCTCCCCGCTTAAAAATTCGGCTGCCACAACATCTCTCATGATGGACAAACACTAACTCCAATCATCACAACACAGCCGCTCATATTGACACGCCCACGTCTAATCTACCCCCAGAGGCGCCGGGCAGCCTCGGAAGTGATGAGTTTTTGTCGATTTAGCCAATGTGACCTAGAATTGTAGAAAAAAACTTGACTCTCCCGCCCCCTCCTGAAGCCGGGCAGCCCTCGGCTCGGAAGCCTGGCTGTTAGTGGCGGCTTCATAACATGATTTCCTCAGTGAACGGCGGCGATTTCAGAACAAATCCCTTCATTAAGCTACAGGACAACATGTTGTAGTTATGAAAGTAAATGCAGTATTGGGCATATCTTGTGTTTTGTGAATAACTGTTTTATCGTCAATTTAACATTGAAGATGTAGCAATTTCACCAGAGAATGGGAGAGGCTGTCCGGCCTCCCGTGTTGTCTCTGAATAGCCGCGGCTGATGGGTAGAAAAGCAACAGTAATGGGTGGGCATTACTATAGAGCTGAAAGATAATAAAACACAATGGGCGGTCAGCAGATTGATATTGCATGATATATATTGATACCGGGGAGGTGTTGCAATACCCGACAATTGCACCATTCCCTGTTTCATTGCAGATACTTTCAGAATGACTGGGATTTCAAAAGAGCTTAATGCCAGGGACTAACAGTGTGCAGCGCTCTGCTTCCACTTCCTATATTCACAGTCGGCGTGCTTTTTCTCTTCCCTGCAGCTCTCACAGCGACAAGAAATGGCTGAAAAAACAGGTGCTACTGCTGACCTTTAAATTTGTACATAGGCCCGACGCAGGCAGGACAATTTCCTTACATCTCTGACAGTGAGTAATGCTGCAAACACCACAAAGTGCTGTCTGTAAAAACAGTCCATGAAATGCATTGTCTATCAAACTGTTGTCATCGATAGATCACGACTGTAGGTGATGGTTCTCTGCATCTGTCAGTACACCTGCATCTTCAACAGCTCAAAAGTATTATCAGTTACTGTTGAGTCATTTTTTTGTAACTACAAACAAAAACTAACCGTTTTAGAACAAGTATGCACCCGTGGCAGAGACGTTTATTCACCCGCAGCTGCAACACATCCTCTAAAAGAAAGGCGTGGACAATCGAAACATCCCACACAATTGTGCCAGTCACACATTTACTCCCTCAAACACTCACCCTGCTTCAATCCCCAGGAACAGACGGCTATACATAAGCCACCACAGTCATTGCTTTCCAGAGTAATGATATATGACAGAACCCAGATGGCATCCCGTAGGCTACAATCAGGACCAGGGAAAAGGGGTTGAGAAGAATTCAGCATCAGAGCAACCGGCGCTATGGCTCACTGTCTGCAACACACACGCACACAAACACAGGGCACCGCAAAACATCCCCTAATCACATCAGTCCTGATCAAAGCAAGCAGGTTTTCACAATACTTTCACCTTCACCTCTTTCTGTGCTCTTCACTGCATCCGGGGCCTCAGATGAGTCAGCCGAGTGGAGAAGAGCAGTCAGAGTTTGATTAAATATGAGTGTCTGTTATAACATGTACAGCAGGATCTAATCCAGGTGGGACATGACTCAAAAATTACAATTCAATTTATCTTCCAGAATTTGCAAAGCCTTGGAGAGACACAGGTGAATATGTTATGCTAATCTAGAGCCCAAGGTAGAGATAAGCAGTTTTACCTTTTCCATTATGGGAGTGAGATGATAATTTATTGCAAAGGACCATTTAGGGGATCACAGGCATAGCCTGACTGCACTGTGTCTCAACCTGAGCTGTTTCTCGCACCAAAGCGTGCTAGCTGATGTCTCATGGTCTCTTCTTCTCTTTCTTTAGAAAAGAATAGCCCATAAGGACCCTCACAAACAGGATAGCTCTCCTCTTTTCACAAGGCACATGGTTTATAGCTAACTGATGTAGTGTGGCATTGCTGCGCTAAAAGGACTGTGTTTGAGGCCTCTTTTATGGAAAATAAAGCGCATAAATCTGTTTTATTTGACAGCTTTTTATACCTTATATTTGATGAAAAACTACCTTCACAGTTCAGTGTTTGACATCCATCGTTAGGATGGCCTGTGGAGCAAACAGGAGGCTTGAGGCAGAGATTTGGTGCGGACCGGCCAGGTGTTTATTCACCCACAACCAACGAATGACATCATGACACACATAGACAGACCTCTATCCCTCAGGTAGCCTCAGCTCATAGTAGCAGCTACTGGTATTAACTGACAGCCTTTTATAGACAACCACCAATTCCATCCTAATCTCTACCATCTAACAGGTAATCTAAATCCCACTAAATAGTCTAAATATCTATCTTATTTCTTATTTCCACTTCTTGTTTTATTATTTACCCAGATCAGATGTGAATAAGCTGTTTGGCCTCAGTGACCACAGGCGTGTTAGAGGTACCTCAGGTGAGCCATTCAATCCAATGGACTAAACTAACTGTAAACCATGGTGGTGGTAGCATCATGCTCTGGGACTATTACATTGCCAGTAGAAGTATTAGATTGCACAAAGTGGATGGAATAATGAAGATTGAGGAAAAAAACACAAACATATTCAGTAAGTCGAAACCAGATATGGATAAAGTTTGGAAACCTTGATTTGCCAACAGGACGATGACCCCAAACACAGACTGGCTGGCTGGCTGGCAGTAGAATGAATAAATTAGGCAAACACTACGCTTTTGGAACGGCCATCCAAAAGTCATGACCTTAGGCCTTTCAAAGAATTGTGGACTTTTCTTAAAACGCTTCCAATTTTGCAAAGAAGAGTGGTCACAAATCCAACCAAAATTCTGCTAAAAGCTTAAAGATGGTGACCAAGAGCTTGTCATCAAGGTTGAACTCGCCAAGAGTCAATTGCAAAAATGCCAAATGATCCCTTTAATGTCTTTTGTAGAATATATATATATATATATATATATATATATATATATATATATAAATATAGTTTTGACTATCTTTAGCACCACTTGACCTGTCATACATTCATTCACTTATGGATGTTGACAGCAGAGGTTTAATCCTTCACTATCACTTACCAGTGCGCTATGAAACAGACTGGCATCTGCCGACTTCAGTCCATGACTTTTTTTTTCTAAATTTGTCTTAAATCCATCCATTAGGATTTGAATCTGTGAAATCCTTCTGTGAATGTGTTCATATTTTTGTTTATTGTTGATTCTACTAAGGCCTAATTTTTTCATTTCAAAGGACATTTTTATGTGGAACCGTGTGGTAGTTTTTAAATGGGACATTCTTTAATTGTGACACGGTAACGTAGCTGCTTTTTCCTCAACCTAGTTCTTAAAAGACTAAAAGCAGTCTTGGCTCGACACATTTAGAAAGCTGGCCATATCTGATCCGTGTTTGCGTGCAAACGAACCATGCTTGAATGAAACAGACTTCTCACGAAACCAGTGTGACCTCAGACTTAATATAAATGCATAACGACAGCCAGTCTTCCTCTGCTTAACCAGCAGTCATTGCCCTGCACCCACTCGATTAGAGAGCACACACTGCCTTAAGTGACTGAATGAAGCAGGTTGTTCCTTGAATCATATAACCTGTCACAAGTTATTCATCAACCATAGTTGATTTTTTTCTCCAATAGTGGAAAGGGGGAAAACGGATATCATCTGTCAGATCTATACAGCTACATACAAAACAAACAAAAAAAAAAATCACTGCAATTAAAAAAAATGTGCTCGATTGGATTAATAATTTGTGTAGGTTTCCGAGGGGATTTATCACATATTGTGGGAAATACAGCAAAGAAAACATTAGAGAGAGAATGATGCTCCTCACAGAGAAAGATTTTCTAGGCCATCATAAATGATCAGTGATGCAGGGAATGAGTCACCTTTTACAAACAAAATCAACTTGCAGGTTTGGGACAAATTGATGTAACACGAGGCATAACTGTGCACGGTATGAGCTCAAAGAGGTACTTTAGGTAAGGCAGTGAAATCAAACAGAAAACATTTGAGTACAGAAAACACAACTGGCACAGACTGTGACCACAAAAAGCTTTCGAGAAGCTTAAACCTTCATTTCACTGTGTTCATTTTTTTCTCCTTACAGTGGCCATGGTGCTACAGTGGAGCTCTAATAGCCTACTTGGGTTTGTGATTACATAACCGCTGTGCCGAAATGTTAAACAGCCTATCTCTCGTCTCTGCAACTCTCTACATCAGCCTCTTTATCCGCGTCTCTCCCCTTATCTTCCTCCTCTAAACTATTGCAGTATCAAGACAGGCAAACACACGCATATGGATCCACAAAGTATCTCCACTCTCACATATTTACTACTACACATGCCCACACACAAAAGCACAGGCCACCATATTTGGCAGCTTGTTGAAGTAAATTATTTGTACCTGGCAGCAGGTTATTTTGCACTCTTACTGCCCCGTACATACCCAACTTAATCCAACCGTTCCAGATCCAAAAGGGCCAACAATTTTGGGCAATGTAAATGAGAACGCAAGTAGACGAATGTTCTGTTCCGTTTCCGTAAAATCTCAAAACGCTCCACACAAACTCTGCTGGTTAATTTCCTTGAAGATAGTTCTGGTTATTGAGAAACGGCGACATGTAGGTCTGATGTTCTACCAAGAACCGAGAAACTCACTAGTCTAAAAAAATTAAATGGAATCCTTCACGTCTGAGAGGAGATTTAAAAAGGTTTCTGAATTAGTTCAAACACATCATTCGCCTAAACAAAAATGATCTACAAGTGGTGTAAATATCAAAATGACAAACGATTGTCAGTGTGTGCAAAGGTCAAGACTAGGGCTGGGTGAGTTAACTCGTTATTATCGCGGTAACTCGTTAATTATTTAACTCCAACAAATATTTTATTGCGCATTAGCGCAGGTTTTATTATTTATTTTATTATTGTAAAAGTCTGTTGCTCACAGGCTTTTATTTTGTAAAATTCTGTTGCTGTCTGCAGCGGAACCGGAAAAGAAAGTAATTGACGGATCCACCAAACATGGAGAAGGGTACGGAACTTTTACTCTGCCATTTTCATTTTAAAGTTCTTCCAGACGTGAAGTCGACAGAACCAAAGTCATCTGTAAACACTGCCAAGTTGAATTGTCTTCTCATCGTAGTAGTTCCAGTCTAAAATATCACTTAAAGGCAAAACACACAATTGATAGCAGCAAGTCATTCAAGGAAACAGACAGTGGAGCGAGGCTTCTACATAAAAATGCTGATGTTAAAAGTGTGTTTGCACAACAAATGTTATGGCACTTTCATTCATATGGCAGCACATTTAAAATAAAACTAAATGCTAAAAGCTATACACTACTTTTAAATTCATTTTTGGATTTTACGTGCAAATGAGATTAATCGTGATTAATCAGGGAAATCATGTGATTAATTAGATTAAAAATTGTAATCGTTACCCAGCCCGAGTCAAGATCAAACTTTTGGAACAATGTGCTTGAAACAGACAAGAGTTGTTTGGCGAGGAACTGTAGATGGTTGAGTTACAACCTCGAAAAAAGGGCTGCATGCAGTCCCTTAATCAACTATTTTGTTAATTTTTTATCAAGTTTTTAAATGCATTTTTAAAAGTGTCGCAACTGTTTTGGAATTGAGGTCGTAAAAGACAATGGTCCGAGTGATTATACCCTTAGATTTATGTTTCATGATTCTTATGATGACTTGTTGTTTTTACTAAATTCAAAAGAAAAGTCAAATTTCTCCGCGTTTGATATATGTAAAATAATATGCATCCTGTCAAGTCTCTGTCTCAATCTAAGACAAAACAGGACTCTGTTAGCGTACATGGCCAATGCAGCTCCACATTTGGTCCTGTCCCAAAGGTAGAGACACACTGAAACACTATCACAGATCCTATGTAGGGAGACACTTGATTCAATTAAACGATTGCAACTTGAGAAGATAGAGCAGCCGGTATTATTAGGCTGTCCGCTCAGCACAGAAAAAAATACCGCCCTCAGATGCCATGTTCCACTTTTTCCTCTAACTGGCGGTTCTGCGCTTGCTAAAAGTATCATGGTGTCATCACGCGCTCTTGGCAGCAGTGATATCAGGGGCTGAGTGAAAAATGTGAAGCGAATAGGAAACAGAGTTCAATGGGAGCCACGGCAAACTGCAGCAGGGCTGAAACAAGTGAAGGACTGGTGAGGCTGGAGTCACGGCCTTTTTGAGAGGAGAGGGAGAAAAAAAACTAGCCAAGCTAGCAACACAGAGACAAGACAAGAGTGAGGTCCTACGAGAGGATGAGAAGACTGGCAAGTGGGTGACAAAGAGGAGGAAATGAACTTCAGAGGTGTGAGTGTTGAGGGAAGTGAGCAGCATGAGTACTGAGCAAAAATATGTAGCAAATAGGGGTGAAGGTTTTCGTGCTGCTCTTTTCAACTTATCATAGTCAGAAAAACTTATTTGTATTTTGCAACAATGACAAATATTGAATTCGTTTGTAAGCGAATCAAAATACCACTAAGTACTATTAGTTTGGAGACATGACTATTGGAACAGTTAAATGCAACTAATCTATTATTACTAGTGTTTGTAGTTCTAAACTGTGATATAATGGTGAAACCTTACAGGCCGCTGTTCACTATTTGAGCAGAGAAAGCTAGACCGACATCGGGGTCGGGGTTTTCCCTGCAAAACCAAGATGCCAAGATTAGCAGAGTTACTTCACCCGTCACTGGTTTATATGTTGCGGCTGATCTGTGTATATTCTGTGGCCGCAGTCAGTGCTGATGCATCTGACAACACGAAACTCTGGTTTGAAAATAAAAAAGACTATTTAGTGACCCACATATGGCCACTGGGATTAGCATAACTGCAGCGTTATGTTATGTAAAGGCAGAAAAGCCTCGATGAGGCCTTCGGGAACTTCAGGTCTCTTCAGTGGCAGAGAATCCTCTCCCTTTAGGTCATAGAAAAAAGAGAAAAGAATACAATGATTTGCAAATCTCACACCAACATTTTATCTACAATTCAACATAGAAAGCATATGTAGCCTGGCTGACGCGTCCACATCTCGATGAGATGGTGGTCTGGGAACTAGGTGTGCATTTTCTCGTATTTGAGGCGTGGTTTACGAATGCCTAGAGCCGTTTATTGGGCGCTACGAATGACTATCAAATGGCGTCTGGTTCTTCCCATGCTCACTTATACCAAATGACGTATGTAGAGCGACAGAAATTCGACGAGGGAATACATCCTTTTGGCAATGAAATCTTTCAAAGCCAAACGTTGCTCTTTTTTTAAAAGTAAACTTGCGTTCTAAGCTACTTAAAACACTTTCTAAGGCTGCATCGAACGGTAACGTTGTGTCCGCTGCCATGTTGGATTAACACTCCACAAGCTTCGGTGTCGCGCATAGACATCGTCCCCCCCCGTTCTGTGATTGGTTCCCTAACTCAGGCAAAAAGAGTTATTGAGCTGTCTAACAATGTGACAATGGGCTGTATGAGAAAACAGTCATGACTTTCTGCTGCTTCCAACTTTTTCTGTGGGAGATCGTCATACGCGTAAAAACAATCAAAATCACCACAAATTTTGGTCATTTTGGTCATAAAAATCACGATTTTATCAGAGCGAAGCGAGTTCCAAAATGCTTCAAGTGAGCGCGAGCTGACCCAAAGTCTTAATGAGCTGTTTTTTAGTCTTAATTTCTCACACGTTTAGCCATCTGACAAAAGGAACAGAAAAATATGTTAATGATAGTAGCTTTATAGGGAAATCTGATTTATTAATATACAGAATTTATTTTAAAAAAAAACGGAAAAAAGGAACCTTGGAGTGTGTACAAAGTGCGTTAGCTGAGCGTATACATGCAGGAGGGATTCAAACCCCAACTTTACAATATGGGTGTGTTATTCTGGCTATGAGAAGCTCGATTTTGTCAGACTCGCACGACGACAGGCAAGTTCACATGAACTTTAAAAGTCCACTTTTGGTAAGACTTAACGCAATGTTTCTTTTTCTTGTCTCATATTGGATGCTTACTGTCTGGAAAAAACAGTTCACCGTGCAATCCACAAATGCAGGTTAAAGAGGGATCGTCTGGCTTGTTAACAGTGGTCGGTTCAAAAGCCTGCAGCTCTGATGGTATCAGGCTTCCTTAGTCCTTGTGGAACAAGCGGCTTACACATCTGGAAAGGCACCATCAGTGCTGAAAGGTATTTACAAGTTTTAGAGCAACATTTGCTCCCATCCAGATGGCGTCTTTTTCAGGGAAGGCCTCCCTGAAAAAGTTTCAGAAAACCTTCATTTATCAGAGCAGTGTGGCTTCCTATTAGAAGAATACAGCTGCAGTCCAGGCCTTTCCACCAAATGACAAATTCCACATTTGGCCAGTCATGAAACACAAACTACTAAATTACAAAGAAGACCCAGTACTGTCGAGCAGCTGGAATGTCATATCAGACGAGTATGGGACAGCATACTTCTCCCAAAGGTCCAACAACTGGTCCTCTCAGCTCTCAGACGTTTACAGGCTGCTGTTAAAAGAAGAGGGGATGCTACACAGTGGTAAACGTGGCCCTCTCCCAACCTTTCTGAGACGGGTACTTTTCATGAGACGGTGAAATGTCTCACTTTTAACATTTAACTGGTTTTCTATTAACACACCGTTATGATATAATACTGATTTCTGAGGTTTACAAGTAGCTGCCTGTTGTTTCTATTTACATTTCGTACCGCAGCCAGATTTTTCTTTTGGAATTGAGGATCTACCTTGTTTACAAAAAGCTTACCATATGCAGTTAATCGATACAAAACCTCGTAGTTTTGGTTTTTTTCATATAAATTAATAACAGATCAACTATTTAGGTACGAGTGTACACATTTATAAATGAACATGTTACACACCGCATTCTGACACTGCAACCGCATTGAGGGCAATGTTCAACTCATGTGCTGGACATCAGGGCAACATTCATTTCATAGAACTATATTTATGATGGACAATGTAAGCACCGGGCGCTCATGAGAAAGGAAAATGTAACGGAAAAGAACTGAGTAGCACTTTTGCTTGTGGTCTTCTTACGTCTGCCCCATCAGGGCCAAACAGAGCTGCTCTCCCGCAACACCAGTGTAAGTGTTCTTCTTCTCTTCCGTGATATGCATGTCAACATGCCTGCAGTGAAAAAGCGCTATTGCGGTAGGTGGTTGTGACTCCTTGCGTTGGATACTGCTATGTCTGAAGCAAAAGATTAGTTTAAGAGATGCTTATGATGTGTGCTAAAGTACAAATCGTGATAAACAAGATGAGTCTAGCTGCCAAGACTGATTATGGAGTGAGAATAACCTCTTTAGCTGCATGACAATCCACAACAGCTAGAGTCAAATTGAGAGCACAAGGTGCTGCTCACTGATGAATAGCAACAACAAGAGAACAGCTCAGGAGGACGTTTCCCTCCCAGAGAAGAGCCATTACTCTGCACATTCCACTGCATTACTGTGCGCATGACTTACCAAAGAGCTGGCGGTGGAATATAAACTTCCCCGCTAACAGGCCAGTGATAATGGCCAGTATCCAGCATATTACTTTCCCGATGTTCCACCCAAGGCCTGGGTACTTGTTGAACAGGAAGGAGAAGCAGTTGCCCACCACAATCATATGGGCTTCTGTCTGACTGTGGGAGATGGGGTCTTCGGCGAAGATGAGGAAGTTGAAGAAGATGACGAGGTAGGCCACGATGAGACGTGACCACGGGTGCTGGAAGTAGTAGCGAAAACGGGCATCTATTTCCATCCTGCTGAGCCCCCCGGCCACACTACACCTAGGAGTGACAGAGGGAAAGTGCTTCTTTCAGTCAGATTAAATTACACTCAGATCAGCAGGGAAGATTAAAGCAAAAACATCCCTCCGGCTCGGATTAGAGGTCTGAATATCGCTGAGGTTTGGAGTAGACGGGGATTACGCCCATCTCAGACAACCTCGGATAGTTCAGCAACAAGGCAAAAAAGCACAACTCTGACTGGAAATGTAAACAGCTTGACTCACAATGGTTACATTATCACACAAACGTGACAGAGACACCCTGATCTGATGGCCAATATTCAGCAGCTTGAAGACTATTTCAACTGGTGGCAAGTCTAAAATCCTTTGTGAGTGACTGAAAGAGGTGTCATACCTGGATAAGGTGGAATCCTGAAGTGCTATACAGCTGTAAGCTGCAAATCTCAGCATAAAGCAGGCTTTTATAGGCTTATCCTCTGAACCCGCCAGCTCTCTGTCTCCCTCAAAAGACTGTGACAGCTTTCAGCTGAAACTTTCCTCGGGAACACCTTCCAAGAACCATTTGAGCATGTCACCCCTGTCAATTCTATACGGCTGTGTCACCGGCCTGGATTTCCCCAACCGCTCCAGAAATAAAACAACCAAAGCGGAACATCCATGACCATGGGTATCAAATTTCACCAGCATTTTTTATTTTTTATTTTACTGCAATCAAAGGCAAGATACTAATTTGATGAATTCACTGACAGAGGTTGCAGCTGCTCATCCAGGTGTATGAAGCAGGAGTTTTTGCTTTATCCCACTGTAAGAATTAAGAGGACGGGGCTGTCTTTCACTGAGACAGAGAACCTGATCCTACTCTGTTGGGTGTCCCACACAGCAGGACGGGTTTATGAAGCTGGATCCAGTCAGAGCCCCTAAATAGTAACTTGAAAATAGGAAGGAGGAGAACTGGCAAATATCTCACAGCAAGAAGACACCAGCCCGGGATGTGATACATTGTACAGAACAGTTGTCATTTATTGATGAAGCTGCAATGACTTTAGAAATACGAGCAACATCATTTGTCATCTCTCTCCAGATGTCTCTCCAAATTCTCAATACGCTGCCGTGTTGAGAGGATCAGTGTGTGTGACCACACGCGCGCGCGTCTCCTGCGTTGACGCCAAATGTCACCATCACCCAGCCTACATGTCACAGAGATAACGCTACGAGCTTCACCAGATATATCTGATTATACAACATAATCGTAGGTGCACCCTGTGCGACTACCGGGATCTGTGCCAGTCCCACCTGGCACAGAGTCGCTATCATTAGTACATGTGCGGTAAATCTCCATCATCGACGCACCTGCTCCACGCCGCTCCCCCCACCACCTCAGTCGACAGCCCGGAGGAGATGCCCAACTCCCGCACGGCTCTGCAGCCACATCAAGCCGACGGCGGTGCCCTAATCATCCAAAACGCCGAGATGATACGGTGGGGAGAGGGGGGGGTTACAGGGATTGTCCATGCGACCTGTTGTTTGTGTACGACAAAGGCTCCCCCAAATCCTCTGCCATTGTGCCGGACCATCCATACACCGGGCCGGGCCGGGCCGGGCCAGGTCAGCCGGGCCGTGGTTCGGTCCTCTCCTTTACGGTGCAGTTAGTGGGAGCTAATGCAGCTGCTTTAGCGTGGATGGACGCGGCTGGCTCCACACAGCACGCTTTAACATCAGTGCAGCGCAGCGAAGCCAACACGTTTACTCACCAGCGCAAAGTTAGCGCCAGTACAAATGTGCAACTTCCGTTCGCGCTTTTCAAATTAAACCTGAAAACTTAAAAAGATTTATTTTTTTTTTTAAACTGATGTTTGTCTTCATATTTAAATCTATGGTGTCATCAGGCAAACATCTAAAGAGTTCAGTCATGTCTGATTAAGAATGCCAAGTCTGTCACTAGATTAAAGGGGGAAAAAAAAGGATTATTTTAAAATTGGAGTAGATTTTAAACAACTGCCAACGTATCGAGGAAATTTAATCTGAGAGCAGACTTTCTGATCCAAACGTATGTCACCTCCTCACAGATTCTGCAGCTAAGTGTGTTAAAATGCACCCTTTGTACAATCAGAGAGAAAATGTTCCAAGTTTTTTTCAGGACAAATGGCAGGAAAAGGCCCTTTTTTTTCTTCAAATAGAACACCGCCAGAGCATAAATGCAATTAGCAAATGGATAGACTACAGTATTTGGAACAAATGTGCTCTGGACAGATCAAAAAGTTTAGTTTTTTGTTACTGTTTGGTCACAGTGACATTAGTCGTGCTTGTTGCAGGTCACGTGAACCACATGTAAATGTGGGCCACGGTGGTGGGAGTGTTATGGTTTGGGGTTGCTCCACTGCCTCACGGGCTGCTAAAGAATTCTGTCGATATGGTGATATGGTATGTTGTCCAAAAGCTGAAGCTGCGGGTTGAACAGATTTCAAAGAAAAATGAAGAATAAAAAGGAAAGAAAAAAATAAATTTTACATGTATCTTACTTTGAAGATCTAATCACTGAGTTTCCTGTATGTCTGAGTCTGATCAGCTTGGCGCAGGGCTGAGATTCCCTCCGGTGATGGGATAATTTTGCTGCCATAAAATGTATTTATTTATTTAAGAGGGAGGAAGGACAGAAAGCAGAGACCGGAAGCCCAGAGGCTTCCAGATGTTGCCGGATTTCGAAATAGGATCTGCCGCCATAAGGCTGAAATATCTCTCTCTTTTTCTTTTCTTTTTTAAGGAATAATAAAAGATGATTAAGAGATTCGATGTGGATATCATCAAAAGTTACAGTTTTAAAGATTCAACATGAGTTTTCATTTTCTTCTGTTTAACTTAGGATATATCTGCAATCTGAGTTCATTAGAGCTGGCTTTCCAAAGCTGCCAATTGACTGATAAAGGAGCAAACATGATGGATGCATAGCAACACAAGTGATGCAGTTTTATAAAGCACTGAGAAAGAAATGGACATCCCAAACTACACATTAAACGTGGGATCCATGAGACTGCCATGAGGCTGTGAACTGACGCGTGTTCTGTAATATTACTCATCTGTTCAAATTCAGACAAGATCTCAATTTCAGTGAAGAAATCAATCTAAGCCCTGGCACGGCAGCAAAGAAATGGCATTTAATCAGGGCTGGTAGAGGCGCTCTGTCGGTTTGCTCCACGGGGCTCAAAGCAACGCAGATTATTGCTGTTTACAATCCGCGATCCAATTTGGGCATTTTTGAGAAGCAACACAGGACATAAATTCTCAATCGAAATGCGTTGCCACGTGATTCTTTTTTCTTTTTTTCTTTTTTTTAATTTTGATGACGACAGACTTGGGGCGGGTCTCGTCGATGTAGTGCACTTCCTGCTTCTCTGCTCTGGTTTCGCCTGATCAGCTGCTTCAGCCTTATATCCGACGAAAGACACAATGTCACATCAAACGGGCATTCAAGGTAGATGAGTTGGGTTTTTTTCTACTTCTAGCGCCTCTGAGTTTCTCTACTTTGCTGTGGGACTGTGCGATTCCAGCGTGAGCTTTAAGCGCCTGCAACGATTCATTGCAACTAGAAGCTAGCGCCAAGTTAGCTAGCAACACCTAGCTAGCTAGTCAGCTTCGTGCTACTGTGATTTGAATGGCCAGCGGTGCTCCGTCTGGACACTTGTAGGACTGATAGTGCTTTGCTAGTTTATGAGCCACCAAAAAACCCCATTTTTTAAGCATTTTATTTACTAAGCTTCAAAGGGCATTCGTGTGCCAGCTCCTTAGCATGAAATTGAAACCAGGCAACGATAAATGAATGTTAGGGAAAATGTTTTAAGTTTTTGCCTCGCGCGGAGGGGGAGACGCCTTCGTTGGAATCAGCTGCTCGTCTGGTACCTGTCGGCGTTTCCGTAAATGCGTGAATAGCACCGAAATGATCCCGTCACGTTACAAAAATGATTGAAAGTTGGGTGTGACCTACATTACACGGCGGGACACGCGAGGGGAATTGTTGGTTTGAATTTACAAATTAGATTTCCCTCGGATAAAGGGGGAACAAAAAAAACTGCAAACTGAATGAGATCGCAGACAGGGCGGTGTAGTAACGTTAAAGTGTATGTCCTTACAAACAGTTGTTAGAGCAGTCCAGCTCTGCCCCCTACACAATTCATTTAAAAAAAGCTCCAATTTTTTTTAAAAACTTGCGTTTGAGGCCCAATGAGTTCAGTTTACAGTCACTCAAACCCAGCGATAGTGGTTTTCCAACAACGATTATTTAGAGAACATGGCGGCTTATTGCTGATGCGTGATACTTTTCAGGGTTTAAAGTGTATAAAGCTGATGAATGTCCTGAGGGGAGTGAAAGCATCTCTCCGGGGGCTGCCTGCACTGCAGATGCATCTACATTTCTTTTCTCTTTAATGGCTCCATGCATGGCACTTGCTGCTCCGGGTTCCTCCACAGTCCGATTCATGAAACTTTTAGGTGCAGACTTACCGTGACTCAGTGTGGCCCCCTTTTCCTTTTTTTTGTAAAGTTTTGTTGCCGAGCTTGCATGCTAAAACCGAAGGCTGACCTTCCCTGTCTCCTGTCTCTTCTCAGCGGGCAATGATGTGAAGGATATCTTTGCCAGTGCCAGGAGCGGAGACCAGTATCGAGTCTTAAAGATTGTCATTGAGGACGGTAAGCAGTGCCCCATTAGTCCTGGTATTTGCCCCCAGCTTCCTTTGCCAAGAAAATGCTTTTACCTGACACTGTGCCCAAAGCCCTGACAAACAAATCAATGTGGCCGCTCACATTTTTGTTGCTCACATCTGCTTTCCAGAGCAGCTGACTCTGGGCGGCACCAGGAAAGCATCTAAGAAGTGGGACCAGGAGTATGATTCCTTGGTGCTGCCCCTCCTCGAAGATGACGTGCCCTGCTACATTCTGTACCGGCTGGACTCCACTAACAACCAAGGCTACGAGTGGGTCCTCCTGGCCTGGTCACCGGACCATTCTACTGTAAGACAGCCGGGCCCTTTCTTCCTGTAATGAATAGCTTTCCATTCTTCGCGGCATTTGTCCTGCGCTGTTTTTGGGTGTCAGATGGGTGGGGTTTACCACATCAAAGTAGCTAGTCTTTGTATGCATTCATTACTTCCTAACAGACCTCTTGAAAACTAAGTAAGGGTAGATGATGGTGTTTTTCCAGGTAACCTGGTGCTTAACATCCAAACTTAATTTCTGACTCAGAGACAGGCTTTCGCGTTCTGTTTCTTAGTCATTCAAATGTGTTGAGCTTTTAATGTTTTTTTATTTATTTTTTTCCCTTTAACTCGCACAGTATCACCCAAGTGCTATTTTGTGTCATTGAAACTTAATGAACCGCGCCTGAAGCCGCTGTGATTCAGAATGGCCGTGACAAGCGATCGTGACTTCTGCAGCAGCGGAAAGAGGAATGTTGCGAGGAGCAGAGACGAGTGGCAGAGGGATATTTCTAGCTCTCTGGCTGCACAGTGGGACAGGGCTAAAAACTTACTTTCTGAGCCGTATAGCCGAGCTTAACATTCCTGTCCCCAGCTCGAAGCACGTCAGGTTGAGGCTTGCCTGGAAGTTGCTAAATCGTTTCGTAACCCAGCGCACTCTGTTGTGTTTTCAGTTTGAGCGGTCCTGTCAAGTTCGCTGCTCTTGTTTAGCCATAAACTCGTGAAATTCACACAGAGGGAATTTTAAATTAATTTGTGATCATTGGAAGGGTTTTTGGATAGTTTTTGTCGGTGAACCAGAGGGAAGAGGGCTGCTGTGAAATGATGGTTCCACAATGATTTTAAATGGTGCTTTTGAATGTATCCTTAAGGATACGCAGTCACCACTTGGAGGCGTCTAGTGCGAGGCTTTTTTAGGGTGAGTGCTACCCAGGTTATTTTCAGTTGAAAAATGTGCAGATGGTTCCCATAACGCATTCAGACCAAAGGCAGATGCTCCAGTAAAACTGTGATCCTTATTTATTTATTTATTTTTTCATACAAGTACAACTGTAAGGATAATCTCTCTGAGCAACACGCACCAGCTTGTGCACTTTAGTATACACAAAACGCACTAAAAGAGCCAGAAGAGCAGAGTCATTTCCTGCAAGGTAGCAAATGAGAACCATGTGGGACATTATGAGAACCACGCCTCACTGCGGTGTATCCCACAGTTTACATGTGGTGGTGGCTGGCACTGCTGCAATTTTATGGATGTTCCCAAAACATGTCGTATGCAGCCGGTCGGTAGTTGTGGACGTCTACCAGATTTTTCTTCCCAAATTATGAGAGCTGCTTGTCCGAATGACTTGGAACTTAGCACTATTCACCCAGTCCCCGGGCAATACAGCCGCAAAGTTTTCAGAAGGCTAAACAAACAGACGCGGAGTCATAACCGTCATTCTTTCAGTTCATTGTCAGAAACCACAATAAACAGAAAATGGGCGCAAAAAGTAAGAGGGCTCGTGATTTTTCTTAGCTGATTGACTTTCAAGTTTTCTCACAAACGCAAATTTGAATTCTTTACTTAACAGGTGCGACATAAAATGTTATATGCTGCTACCAGAGCAACACTGAAGAAAGAGTTTGGAGGCGGGCACATCAAGGATGAGATATTTGGTACCACAAAGGTATGTGGGACTACTACACGTTAAGTCAAGTGAAACTTTCTTTATTCACTGAGAAGCGTCATGAGTAATGCTTCAGTCTGCGTGTGAATGATTCATGATTGTGCTTTTTTGGGTTTTTTTGGGGGGGCTCCAGGACGATTTGAACTTCAGCGGTTACAGGAAATATCTGACCTCACAGGCTGCTCCTTTGCCCCTCACTGCTGCAGAGGAAGAACTGAGACAGATCAAACTCAATGAGGTAAACGCAGACAAAGCCCAGCGAGTCAGATTTCGTGTCTACTTGTTCCCTTGCCTGAAGTGGGCAGGCTCTTTCTCTGTTTCAGTTCTCAAAGGAGATGTGTCCATGTCGCCCTTGCACCACGTCAGGCTGCCAGTGTTGGAGTGAAAAATGGCTCAACTCAGCAGGCGGCACCGCACCTCCTAATGTGTGCGAGATGCAAAACCGAATAGAATCAGAGTGGGGTATCAATGAAGACCAGCGGTGCAGGCTTTTTTTAACAGCACAAGGTCAGCACCAGTGCAAGTGTGCATATGCTTGCCTGGCAGTATCAATAGAGTGCAGAGATGCTGATGTATTAGAATAGCAGGATGTTGGCAGAGAGGAATCTATTAGGCCTGTGCAGCTCACACTCATAGGTCCATAAAGGTAGTGTTTACAGTCGCAAATGTCACTCAGCCTGATCAACAAAGTGGCTTAGGAAGAGCTTTGTATGAGTGTTTAGAGGAGGTATTTCCATGTTGAGAGCTCCATGCAAATGAGAGGACTCTGAAGCTGAGAGTTGGGCAGTGATTCTGCGTGGAGCAGAGGTGAGCTCTATCATTGTGCTTTGCCTTTGTTGAGATAAGAAAGAGAAAGGCTGTAATGTGATATCTGCTGCATGCTGCTAATGTGGTCAGAGCCGTTTACACCGCTGATGTGAATAGCTGCACCAGACAGACTCTTACCAAAGAGAAATTTGAAGCACCTTCAGGGGTTTCACTCTTCAGACTTTGGGGCTGCCATTCCTACGAGTTTCTTTCTTCTTCTTCTTCTTTTCTGAGCAACAACCTCCTCTAATTGCTGCTCTCCCGGCCTGCCACATAAACAACAACTGTCTTTCCTACCATATATGGAAGTGGTTTGAGTACGACCGTCCGTCTTTAAAGTGTGGTCAATTAGAAAAAGCAGGAAATAGGAAGTGAGTATTCTGCTGTTGAGGGGAGATGATATACTGTGCCTAGATGTGTCCAGATGAAAAAGAGGCTTTTAAACATTTATCATTTGCCATATTTTGGAGAGTGCCCTGTTGTTGTTGTTTTTTTTGTTTTTTTTTTGCTAAGCAGATGGATAAAACCCTGCAACACTCATTTGGTATGCGAGGTAGCTTCATCAGAGGCTCAGTCATGTTTGCGCAGCATTTCATTTTGTGAGAACAGGCCTCTAAAAATAGATGCAATCCATCAGTGTAATCCCTCCAGCGTTCTCAGTGCCGGACGCCTCAGTGTGATTTCCTGGAGGTGCCTTGTCACTTCTGATACAAGCACCTTATCTGTAATCATCAGCCTCTGTCATTTAGGGTGTTTGTTGCACCTTTCTACCACCCGATGGAGAAAAGGAAGATTGATTATTTCATTTCACTTATCTGGAAGTTATAAGGACACTTTAAGTCATCAGTGAAAACGTGTCGGCATGTTAAAGCGTCGATTTGATCATTGATAGAAGTCGTGATGTTTGAAGATTAGTGAAAATATTCATTGATCGGCCTGGTTGAAGAGGTCCGGTGCAACTTTCTGATTTTAAGCGAGCGTGTCTCCGGCGGTGTTTGTGATGTGTTCAGGTGCAGACGGACATCAGCGTGGACACCAAGCAGCAGACTCTACAGGGAGTGGCTTTCCCCATTCACAAAGAAGCTGCTAAAGCACTTGTACGTTTTAGAGAGAAGAACATCAACTATGTACAGCTGGTAAGTTCTCATGTGTTGGTGCAAAGGTCACCTTTGCATGGCCAGTAATCTGTGCTTATCTGTTGTTTTATGTGATGTTGTTTGGAAAGAGAAAGATGTGTTGGGTCAGTTGTTTCGAGGCACAATGAGTCACTCATTTTGCCCAAAAAGCCTTTGTTTCAAGTTTTCCTCATTGCAATTCAGGGAGCTCGTGTCACACGATTAGATCAGTCTAAAGTACAAAGGAATAATTGAAACACTGTTTAGGCCCCGGCTCGGTTTTCCCTTTTTGTTTGTTGTTCTGACGGTTTTGCATAAAAGCATTTTGAATTATTTATTTATTTTCTTATTCACTGAATTTTTTACGCTTGGTTGCTACTGACGAGAAAATAGGTGACTCAATCCTTAAGAGAAGGGGAAGCATAGGCCCCATCTCAACTCCCACCTTTGACCCTGCCATTTGGTCTTATCCCCACATGTAGTAGGGGTAAAGTGACCCTTTCCTTCACGAGATATAAAGTTCTTGCTTAAGCAAGTTAAAGAACACCTGTTTGTAACTTTCCACCTGTGCTTTATAAACCTCAAATCAGCAGTTTATTTGAACTTCAGCTGTATTGAAATGTGCACTTTGTCCATTTTCAGCTCATGTCCCCCAGGGCTCCAGAGGTCGCACGTGCGACCTATTTTCTCAATGGTGCGACTAAAAAAAATCTGAGGTCGCACTGGTGCGACCACCCATTCGAGGGGGAAAAAAAAAGTCTATGCGACTGAAAGTCTCCCTGTGGTTCAACAACAGACACATTAAACCCATATCGTGGTCTTAATCAATCAGAGATAGTGAAGGGCGGGACCCCTCTCTGATTGGCCCGTGTACGTTTGAACACGCGTGTGCTGTAGTCAGACAGAGGTGATGAACCTCTGATAATGAGCCACATACATTGGACTCCGAGCCAGAACCAACTGAAATTAAAAGGGGTAAAGTGTATACATTTCGAAGAGAAGTGGCTTGACCAGTTTCCCTGGCTAAAATACAGTAAAGCCGATAATATAATGCACTGCATTTACTGTAAAGAGTGTGGGAAGTCCATGGCTGGCTATAGTGCATTTGTGACTGGTTCTAATACATTTCGAATTGAAACGCTGAAAAAGCACAACGCATCTATGAAACACAATTTATAGGAGTCATCGCAGATACATTTGAAAAAAAGACGTCTGCGCTAATTGCGAACAGTGAGCACATGGCATTCCTGATCGACGGAGACACAGATATCGCCACAAAGGAATGCGTCATTGTGTATGGCCGTATCTTGAGGAGAGGAAGACCGGTGAATATACTTATATATATATATATATATATATATATATATATATATATATTATATATATATATATATATATTATATAACCCAACTACAGGAGTTGGCCATCCGAGGGGCATGTGACTGCAATGGAGGATGGTCCATAAGACATTGAGCCATGAGATGTTCATTTTGAAGCCCTTAAAGACATGGTTGGTAATCCTGTTCAGAAACACATTTTGTAATACTGGGTGAAATGGTCCATCTATCCTGAGAGAAATCTATACAAGATGTATTTAGAAAAAGGGACGAAAATAATCAGACCTCTGTGGCAGCTGCAGGACTGAGAAAAAGCTGACCAATCCGAGATCAGCGTCCCGCTGATCTCGGATTGGTCGCCTACAAAAAACCAATCAGATGCCTCTGCTTTCTGCCTACGCCCCCCTCTGCCGGCTCCCTGCTCCATGTGCGCATGCGGTTCTACCGGCTTTGGATGAAGCACTGACGGAATGGGGAGGGGGGGGGTGGAGCTTAGAGGAGGGGACACTTTCGAATCTTGCTAGCTCTCTTACTAGCTCTCTAGGATTACCTACCATAGCTTTAAAACACTTAGAATTTTAATTGAGATTTTCTTTTTATTTCATTTATCTTAAGTTTAAATTTCAGGTCAGTGAAGCACTTTAAGCACCAACACTTTTTCAGTAAGTTTGTAGAATTCTGCTTCAAATAAAGAACTTTATTTTGACCAGATTGCTAGTTAATCATTTACAAGTCAATATTTCCCATATGGTTTTTTAAGCGATTATTTAAAAAAAAAAAAAAAAAAACTTTTGTGCTGGTGCACCTAAGAAAAAAAGTTAGGCGCACCAGTGCAAAAAGTTAGTCTAGTGCCCTGTCCCCAGTCAGGGAGAGGGTGGTTAAAACGTCGCTGCAATGTGATATTGAAAGCGCAACAGATAGCGGAGCTTTAGTAACATAAACTGACCGTCATCAGGCGCAGCTCACAATGTGTAGTGGCCACATGTGCAAATATTGAGATCGCCTTTCACCTCTTTTGTCCACAGAAAATAGATGCTGCAAACGAGATCATTCTTCTGTGCAACACTGAGCCGACAGAGCTGAAAGACCTGCCAAGGAGGGTCCCAAAAGATTCTCCGCGTTACCACTTCTTCCTCTACAAACATTCCCACGAAGGCGACTACCTGGAGTCCACAGGTGTGTAGACTCTGGCGAGCCATTTCAACCAGTTTACTGAACCCATGTTCTTCTTGTACAGGCTTCTGATGGTCTGAATGGCAGGCCTTGTTCGCTCACTTCCTCGTCCTTTTTCCCCCCGTAGTGTTCATTTATTCCATGCCCGGGTACAAGTGTAGCATCCGGGAGAGGATGCTGTATTCCAGCTGCAAAAACAACCTGGTTGAAATGGTGGAAGACAAACTCCAAATTGAAATAGAAAAAAAGGTAGGAGAAACTGATGAGAGAAGACGTGAGAAAGGTGTTGACGGTTTCTTACTTGTATGTGATGTTGCAACATGCCCGTATTTTACATTCGTGTGAAGAAGAAATTTCACTCGCTTTCAGCTCTAAGGTTTTATATGCCATCCATCCATCCATTATCTTCCGCTGGTCCGGGGATCGGGTCGCGGGGGCAGCAGCTTGAGCAAAGAGACCCAGACGTCCCTGTCCCCGGCCACTTCCTCCAGCTCTTCTGGGGGGACCCCGAGGCGTTCCCAGGCCAGCCGAGAGACATAGTCTCTCCAACGTGTCCTGGGTCTTCCCCGGGGCCTCCTCCCAGTGGGACGGGCCCGGAACACCTCACCGGGGAGGCGTCCAGGAGGCATTCTCACCAGATGCCCGAGCCACCTCATCTGACTCCTCTCGATGCGGAGGAGCAGCGGTTCTACTCCGAGCCCCTCCCGGATGACCGAGCTTCTCACCCTATCTCTAAGGGAGAGCCCAGACACCCTGCGGAGGAAACTCATTTCGGCCGCTTGTATTCGCGATCTCGTTCTTTCGGTCACTACCCACAGCTCGTGACCATAGGTGAGGGTAGGAACATAGATTGACCGGTAAATCGAGAGCTTCGCCTTCTGGCTCAGCTCCTTCTTCACCACGACGGGCCGGTGCAGAGCCCGCATCACTGCAGACGCCGCACCAATCCGTCTGTCAATCTCCTGTTCCATTCGTCCCTCACTCGTGAACAAGACCCCGAGATACTTGAACTCCTCCACTTGGGGAAGGATCTCATTCCCGACCCGAAGAGAGCATTCCACCCTTTTTTATATGTCGAGACATAATTCAGTTGAGTTAGAAAAAGACACAGAGAAGCAAAGATTGTTAGGAGAAGTTGCCTGGAGAAAGCCTCTTCTCTGAAAACAACATGGCAGCACAGCAGAGGTTCACAAAGGGGCGTCTGAACAAACCCACAAGACTTCTGGAACAATGTCCAGACCAAAGTGCATTATGTTTGCACAGCACCACGTTTGGGGAGCGCTAAACGAAACACGTGACCACAAACGCCTCATACCAACTGTCAAGCACGGTGGTGAACGGGTCATGATTTGGGTCATTTGTTTTGCGACCGCAGGACCTTGCAGGACACCTTGCAGTCATTGAGTCCACCGTGAACTCCTCTGTACACCTAAACATTCTAGATTGGAATGTGGATCCATCTGTCTGACAGTGAAAGCTTGGCTGAAATAGGCTCATTCAAGAGGACGATGATCCCGATAAACCAACAAATCTGCAAGAGAGCGACTGAAAAAGAAAAGAGTTCAAGGTGCTGCAATGGTCCAGTCAAAGTCCAGACCTCAACCTGACTTTAGAAATAAAATGTCTACAAACCACAGCGAGCTAACGACCCGCTCGGGGCAGACCTACCTGCCGGCTGGTTTGGGGAAGAAGGTGGCTGGGAAAGGGGAGTCTCTGCGTAGACTGTTGTCCCTGCGACCTGATCCCGGATTGAAGGAGAGTGTTCTTTCTTTCTCACATGACTGTACAATAATTGTGATATTTAAAAATGATGTGCTCATATCAAGTCTATGTGCTGGTTCTTGCACCTCAAGGCTGTTTCACACATGCCCTAAAATTAGCCGACAGGTTCCTGCAGCTTGCTTGCTTGTCATAAGCAGCTACAGATTAAAAACTCGACTGCAGGTGATATTCGACCCTGCGTTCTCACCTAAGCTTGAAACCTATTTACCAAAAAGTGGAAATTGCTCAAAGATTGGGAGCTTTCCAGTTTCATACATTGTATTCTCCACCTTTTTCCTAGTTGGAAATAGAAAATGGGGAAGAACTGACGAGTGATTTCCTGTACGAGGAGGTGCATCCCAAGCAGCACGCACACAAGCAGGCCTTCGCCAAGCCCAAAGGCCCGGCTGGTAAGAGGGGCGGCCGCCGCATCACCCGACCACCCGCCGAGGGAGAGGAGGAAGATTAAAACAGACCTCAGCAGCCGACCGCCACCTCCTCCCTGAGCACGTTCCACGGTGGAACATTCCTGCGACAGGGAGGAGGAGGGGGGGAGGTGAATATTTGACACGCTTTGTACAAAAGTATAAGACGATAACCTCATATTCCCACAGAGTTCCCCCAGAGAGCCAACTATGCACGCCAAGGACAACTGAGCAACGGCACACTTTGGAATTTCCATTTGTAGCTTGCCAAATGGAAGCGTATTTATGTATGTTAGTACAAACACACACACACACACAAAAAGCTTGATTCAAAGGAGCCCAAAGTCAAAGTTGAGGTTTTTACATTGTTGCCAGCTCTGACGCTTAAAAAAAAAAGAAAAGAAACGTTTCTGCGATAGAATGTGAACTCGCGCCAACCCGATAGAAAAATTCCCATTTCGAGTTCACAAGCTTAAATCCTAAACTTGCATTCCTTTACGTCCGTGTCAATTCCATGTTTTTGTGTCTAACGCGTAGAACGTCGCCACCGTTTGCACTATGAGGTGTTCCAAAGCAGAAAAAGATTCTAACCATCCCACGTGTCTGTCGATTCATTTTAACAGTGCATTTTATATTGGAAAAAATAAAAATTGACTTCTTTTTTGATATAACTGTGGTTTACATGACGACAAAAAAAAAAAAAAAAAATCATCTGCTGAGAAACTTATTTTTCTATGCAAGTGCTGTAAATGTACATATTGTAGCTGTGTTGATGCTCTTATGATTAAGAAACAGTTCTGGTGATTGTAAATGTCAGTGAGGATTACAGTGGAGAGAACTGGGGCTTCCAGAAATATTACATCAATACATCCCAGATTTCGCTGAGAGGAAGCTATTCAAACTTGGCTGGTTCCCACCAAGAAGGGAATGCCATGCTAACGGATAGGAAAAGGGAAATACTACTAAGTACCTTGATTAAAATGTTGCCACATCCACTGGTCTACTCATTAACTTTAGGCAAACTACTAAGCTCACCTCATGTGTAAAGGGAAAAAGATCCCTTTAGTCATACAATGCCATTGTGATAGAAAAACAAACCTGTTTGGTCTTATTTGTTTTCTTACAAATCTTTCTTTTAAAGAGGAAAAAATAAAATATTTAAATCACCTTTGCATTCAATTTTATTCTTTCTCAATAAATACAAAGCAACGCTGAGGGGAACAACGGCCATTTTCTTTCCAGAAGAACATCATCATTGCAGCGTGTTTTGGGATAATAAACTTTAAATCTACAGGTTGCAGTCAACAGAACAAATTTCACCTGAGAAGTTGAGGCTACAGTAATAAAAAAACACAGGTATCAAAATATACAAAATCAAATGTTTTTGAAGCATCTGTCCGTCCCGTTTTCTATATCCGCTGCATCCAGCTCAGCCTTCAGCGGTCACCGTCGGGATGAATTTTGTCAGTCTGGACACTAAAACCGGTGCGGGGCTCAGTCACTTCCTCTGGGATGTTGGACTTCAATCATCCCTTAAAATCCACCGAAATGCTTTTGACAACGCTGTGAATCTCTGAGAGGACCTGTTGAGACAAAGGTAATAAAAAAAAAAAAAAAGAGTAAGCCAAAAGAGAAGAACTGTTGCGCTTAGATGCATCGCTTCGAATGTTAGCTGCTCAGATGACAGCTGATCGTGTGATCATACACATGCGTCCTGAGTGACAATACCAAATGTAATCAGGACCATCAAACACTTTGGTGTGCTACAAGGGGCTAGTTTGGCACTCTAAACAAAGAAACACTTTTTTTTTTCTTTTTTTTTTATTCATAACAAATTTGGACTAATCAGCTGACCAATGTGAGCAGACTCACATCACACAACAGTGACTTTGCCTCACTCACTCTACCTGTTTGATGACTGGCCGTTGGTTTTTTCTGTCGTGGAGGCAGTTGCATGCCAAACAGTAGACACTCTCCACCTGGCTCAGCTCCCAGTCAATCATCTTTTTATCCACAAAGTCCTCCAGAGTCAGCGCCTCGTCCTCATCGTCTATGTCATACCTCATTTCCATCTGGGAGAGGAAGGGGAATTTCATTTTAAGCAGCCGTTCGCATTTAGTCACGGGGCTGCATACTGAGCAGCAGTTGAGGCTGTCCAGTTTTTTCTGTTAGCTGATAACATGCCCTTATTAAATAAAAAGCATGTAATAACTCGTAATCGCAAACTGTGGCTGAGCAGAAACACACGGTGAAAGCCTCTTTTGCACTGCTCACCAAGAACTGCGGCTCCTGGTTTTCATTGGCTGGCGGGAGTCCTGACAATATTTCGAGCAGCACCTGCAAACGGACAGAGAGATGAGGTTAATTACATCGCTCCAGGCGGCAGGCAACCTTTATTACCGCACCGTGTGCCAGATGGCTCCGCCGATACCGTCGTGTTCCCACAGCTGCCCAAACAGGACACACTGAATGAGCTGTGCGTAGTGAACTACACTGAAGTAAAGTGATGACTCGACCATTCCTGCACTGGATAATATGTCTGATGTTTCATGGCTGAGGCCCTGAACTGATTCGGATTTTTAGTGGGAAAACAAGGAAAGACGATACACAACACAGAGCCCGAGTTTCGCAGATGGGATGAAATGTACACTGTAATGTATGCGTCAGTGGTTTGGAAGAACCGAACACTACAAGGAATCTGCTGAGCAGTGTTCTAAAGCTTCACTTCGTCAGTTCCGCTGTCCCTAGCACATTAATCCAGGTGTGTGTGCAGAAAGGCCTACCACTCCAAAGCTGAACACGTCCGATTTTGGGGTGATCTGTCCTCTGAGCATTTCGGGTGCCATGTACGCAGGGGTGCCCATGATCCTCTCAGTCATCACGGTCTCCGACGTGCCACTGGCCGACGCTCTCGTCAGCCCAAAGTCGGACACTTTGGCGGAAAAGTTTTCATCTAACAGGATGTTTGCGCTAGGAGAAAACGTGACAAAAAAGCAACAGAGCCATCGCGCTTACAGTTTGGGATGTAAACGGTCTAAACTTCATGTGAAAGATTATGTCAAAGATCTCATCTACCTTTTAACATCTCTGTGGACATGATGGTTGGAGTGCAGATACTCCAAACCTCGAGCTGTTCCTTCCGCTATCAAGCATCTCTGTTGCCAAGTAAGGGGAGGACTTCTGTCCTACAGGGACCAAAGACAGGCGGTTAAATGTTAATTAGTTAAATGAAAGACCCGGTCGGTCACTGGCAGGCAGCGTGAGTGTGGAACACTGAGCAGCGCTTACGAGGCAAGCGAGCCGATCCAGCAAAGATCCGTTTGACATGAAGGCGTACACTAAACAAAGGTGCTGTTCATCGCAGGAAAACCCGATCAGGTCAACCAAGTTGTCGTGTTTTAACCTGTAAGACAAACAGTTTTATCACCGGCAGCATGGCGAGCGTGACGCATCAAGACGCATCAAACTTACACTCTCAGCGTTTGGATCTCTTGGTTAAACTGAGCTTGCAACTTGTCCAGAGGCATGTCCTGCATCTAAGAGGGATAATTGTGTGCATTGTGATTTACAGGCTCCACAACAGCGTGCGCTTCTTTTTTTTTTTTTTTAAATGAAAAACACTTCCGCTTACTGGATTTAGTTTTTTCACTGCAACAGGTGTGTTGTTCAGGAGACCTTTGTAGACTGTCCCAAAGCCTCCCTCTCCTAAACGGCTGCCACCGTCCGATGTGGAACGGTTGTCAAAGTTGCCTGTGATCCTCAACAGCTCACTGTACAGGAAACTGGAGAAACTCCCTGATCAGGAACACACAGAGGCATCATATTTTGGGGTTAAGGCGCCAGTGCTGCCACCTGCTGGTGTGTTGAGTGAAATAACAACTGTCCAGAGACTGCAGCATCATTTAACTTGGGGGCATGTCCGTGACGCATTTCCAGGTTACTTTACACAGTAACTCTACAGAAGAACAACCCATCAAAACAAGAAACTGCAGCACAAAGGCGAATTGAACTTGAAATGCTGTTTTCTTAACGAATACTACTGTGAGTACGTTTGCGGGGAAAGTGAGGTGCACCCACCCGTGTGTCCCGCTTCACTGTTCTCCAGAAGCAGTTGTGTTCGCAGAGAAGAGCCGGCAGGTGGGGGCCCCGTCTCCCCCTCCCCCTCCCCCATCAGTCTGGTTGGCGGGGCTCTGTCCGTTTCGGAGGAAGAGGCCTGCTGTGTCTCTGCTGATAAAAGCTCTTCCATTGTGAGTGGAAGACAGCAAATACGGTGACGTAACGTTAGTAGCGGGACTACCATTGTACAGTTTGTCATCATTATTTCTGAAGCCTTGAAAAAATATATATTTTATTTTAAAATCATACCAGGCAGCAGGACACCAACAGCGGCCAGTAACTTGTGACTCATCAAGATGTCCACAAGTTCCCCCACTGTGCTGTTGGTGGTCCCCCAGTCATTCAACAGCTCCACCGTGGGACTCTTCCCCTGTGCCACGAGACCTTCAAATCTCCTACGGAGAGACGGGCAGTTGGCAGCTGTGTTGGTATGTAAATTTGCACACACGTCAGGTTGTCTATCGCTGCCTTACCTGACATGATGCTGGGAGTACCTCGGCTCCCCGCTCGGCTTCCGTATAGACACGGCCACATCTTTCCAATTGTCCTGAGGGTCCAAAAAGTCGGACAGCGTTCGACGTAAACCATAACTAATGTTGCGAATATAAGTACCGGAAGTCACTGAAGAGTTCATTATTCAAGAAATTTCTAACGATACCTGATTTGGGTGTTTTTAACGGAACGTCATGTTGACACTATAAAACAGTGTACGAGTGTTAGTTGTGCTCCAAAGGCTGCATTTAAGCTCACAGTTCAGCAGAGTGCGACTTTCCTAAATTGAGCAACTTCCCCTCGCGTAACCGAACAGGGCTGCCTCACTGGCAGTCTCCACCTACAATGCGGAAACATAAAGCATTAGTGAATAAAAAGCACAGTCTAGCGTGCTTTTGTCCGGTGACGCGAACAAAAACAAACACTTTTCAAGTCCCCGCGCGTTTCAAAGATTCTGATTATGCTGAAGCGAACACAGAGAGGAGGCAGATACTGTGGTTGCTCATAGGTTTACGGCGGAACAGTGCCCTCTAGAGGATGTTATCAAGACTGGCAATTTCTCTGTTAAGTCAATAATATGAAACCCCTCATGCGATACCACTCTAAAAGTCATATTCAGGTAATCACTTTACAGTATGTAAAAGTCAAGCATCCAAAACTAAATAAAACTGTTTAGTTTGAGAGAATAAAACTGATTTGTTTGGCTTAAAGAGGCCTTTATGTAAATATATAGTTAATATTTAACTTAATTTGCAGCGTTTTATATTCATGCTGAGCATGGCACATCTAAGCCCACAAAAAGTGTTTCTTTATCGAGACTTTGCCTTGATATTCATAACACATTCATGTCACAACACAAATTTAATGCAACAATTACAATAATCATGCATGTAGCATGTGAGAAAAAATATTTATTTCTCAAAATATCGTCAGTCATTCAGAACAAACGCAATGTATCGCATACTTTTGTATGGTTGCTTTAAACTGTCGCATTGTAGATTGCCAAATGTGTGTAACAGCTCCTGCGCTTATGGCACCAACTGGAGCTGAATGGAGGTAGGTGTGATAAGTGGAGCAGAACAGGGTGTGCGGATTGGAGCTGTGTCAACTTCAAAAAGCACTGTTCACAGAAAACGACTGCCGGCGAGAACCGTGCCTTGGATGCAGCAGTTTAACATTAAAAGACACGACAACAATAAAATACTTTTCCCCTTTATGCTGTCTCAACCTACGAGGCATGAAAACCCCAGTTTGCCTAGTTGAGGGTCAAATCGTCCAGCCAAAAAGCAATAGTTACATAAAAGGCTCTTCATCACATGTAGTGGAGGAGAAACTTCTATCCTAAAGTTATAGGCTAAACTAAACTGCCTCATTAAATCAGATTTGTGGAAAGCATTTTACAAAATGGTGTGCTTGATGCTATTTACATTGTAGACTGGAGGGTCTCTCCCTTAATGGGTGAGTTGATGTGGATGTGGATGTGGATGGAGAAAAATTTCAGCCTAACATCTATAATCATGTGAAACGTGACAGTGTGGCTGGCAGTTGTTAAGATATTCCAGTTTGACTTGAAGCGGTGAACTGACCGTAAAGTCGGACCACTGGAATAGTTCAGTTGTTGTGCACAAACCAAACTGAGAGAAACAAAGAGAAAGTGTTATCAGTCACCTTGAGACTCTCTCTCTAAAACCTAATTATCAAGTTAGAAATCTCGGGGTAATATTGGACTCAGACCTGAACTTTAACAGCCACATTAAATCTGTAACATCAGCAGCTTTTTACCATCTGAAAAACATTGCCAGAATAAAAGGAATAGTGTCTAAACCAGACTTGGAAAGACTAATCCATACGTTTGTCTCCAGCAGGTTAGACTGCTGTAACGGCCTGCTCGAGTCCTGACTAGAACCAGGAAATACGACCATATTAGTCCAGTGCTCAGGTCTCTGCACTGGCTTCCAGTCGCTCAGAGAATAGACTTTAAAACAGCTCTGCTTGTGTACAAGTCTCTTCATGGTCAAGCGCCAAAGTACATCTCTGACATGTTAGAGCAATATGAACCAACTCGGGCTCTGAGAACCTCAGGGAGGGGTCTCCTGCTGGTGCCCAGAGTCAGGACTAAACTAGGTGAGGCTGCGTTTCAGTTTTATGCCCCTAAAGTCTGGAACAGTCTTCCAGAAGATGTGAGACAGGCCTCAACTCTGACAATGTTTAAATCCAGGCTGAAAACAGTTCTGTTTAGCTGTGCATATGACACCTGAAAGTATTTTATCTGCACTCTTCACTTTTAATCAAATTAATTAATGATTATTTTTTATGTTTTATGGAATGATTTTATTTGCCTTCTTGTGATTTTATGTAGCTGTAAAGCACTTAGAACTGCCTCGTGTACGGATTGTGCTCTACAAATAAACTTGCCTTGCCCTAAAACCAAAGTCACACTGTCTGTGAGAGGCTGAATCTTAAGATTGAATAAAAAAAACTGTTAAGATATAAAAGATACTGTGAGCACAGACCATCACTGGTGTATCAACAACACGTGTGGCCCACAGCACAGAAAACAATCCTTCAGTGCCACGTAATTTATCAAACCTGAGCATTATTCGTGCGTGTCCTCATGTGCGCCAGAACGTGCTGATCAGCCACAATATGATACTTATTCAAATCAAAGCTCGTTAGTGAGTCATACACGAATAAATTTTTTTTTTTATGTCTTTGCTGTTCTTTGTCTTTATATCTTCTGACAATACAAGCGCATGGTCTAAATTACACGGAAAGCAGGCCTCACCACACGTGTAAACAAACTGCAATTAAGTTATTTTGTGTGGAAAAGCATAATGAGTCATTACTGCATTTGTGGTGGCCAAAAGTGTGTAATCTCTTTTTTTTCCCGATGTTTGATACCAGCTTTCACAAACACGCGGGCCTCGAGAATTTAATGGGAGCTTGTTTGTGATCCCATCGCACAATCTGTGAGTGTGCGCTACACCGTGTTGTTGGCATAAGCCAGTTAGGTCTAAAGTTTACTGTAAAGATATTTCTTGGCACCCGGGGGAACGTCAAAAGGTTGTGCAACAAGCCTCACATCTGCACACAGAAAATGCTTTGATGTGCAAAACCGTCTTCCCTCTTTCCACCTCAGTGTCGGGATCTCAACGCCACACACTTCACATCGGACTCTGGGACAACCACCGGGAGAAACAATGGGAGCAGTTTGAGAAGTCGTCCTTTATTGATACAACAACAATCTTTACTGTAGAGGGAAAAAAACACTTGATTATTTTACATCTTTAAAAAACAGCAGTGAACTCCTCCCATCTTTGCCTCTAAAAGACATACTCTTTAGCTCCCCAGTCATGCGTTAGGAATGATTCTCAGTGGCAGTGAAATATTTCATTGGGTGTTTCAGTCATTTTTTCTGTCCCATCAAATTCAAATTTGAGCGTGTATGTTTCAAAAGAAAGAGCTCTTTTTTAACATTTGGTCAGTTTGGTCCTTTTTAAAAAAAAAAGAAAAGAAAAAAGTCATTCGGGATCTGAAGGATTTGCAAATCATGTTGCACTCTGTGGTTTAATTAGGATTTATTTAAAACAAATTGAACTGATGACAGCACAAGAAAGAGGGTGGGACAGGTTCCAATGGTCAGGGAGGACATGAGGAGAGGGGAGAAGAAAGCCAGCTTCCCTGAGGTTTTAGGAACAAGAGCAGAGGCAGGTGAAGTGTTAAATCGGGGTAGAAAAATGCTGCAGGCGGAGGAAGTGATCTGAGGAACTGCAGACGTGATGTCCAGTTGCTGTTTCGTGTCTTCCATGATTTTAATACCCTAAAACTGGTTTGAGCAGTTATATTGCTGACTCGGTATTTTTGGAAAATTTTCAGGGACATAAAGAACATTTTTATTATCCCTTTGAATCGACTGGAATTATAACTGTGCACACTGAAGTCAAATGAGGCTGTTTTTGTCACTTCCAGCTTAAAAAGTAAATGGTCACCTTAAGTTAGAACCCTCTGATGATCACCCGCTGCTTTGGGGAATTATGTCCAGAGGTGAGCAGCAGAGAATACAGTTGCCTTGATTAATTAGCAGTCTTGTCGTGGAGTGTAACAGTTCAGCCGGCTCATTGGGGGTCTCCCGTGTTGGAATTCAAATGAGCCAAATGAATGTGAGGACCCACTTAAGGACACAGAGGAGCGACAGGAGGTATGGGCACCCCATTAGTGTCCAACAGAAGACCTTCAGTGTATGTCTGTTTGTCCACTGCTTGTGCATGCAGGGCCTTTAGCAGTGTGCCACTAATGCACACTGGGAGCTCACTGCAGGGAGTCTCCTCTCACACTGGAACACAGCTCATTTGGTATTTTCTCTTCTAAAGAACAGGTCCAGGGAGTGAAACAGCATTTAATTATCCTGTGTATTAGATTGTGTTTTGCTGCCATGATGTTTGAGAGTCTATAGCTATGATTCCATTTCAAAACCCCACCACTCTGATGCATGTTTAATAATTTTGAGTATATGAAGATGATGTAATTGCCTATATGACAAATAGAGGGCAGTATGCAACTGCTCATAATTGGCAAAATGGCCAATATTCTATTATGCTTAACCATAAATATGGATCAAACTAAATATGGATTAAACATCAGATCTAATCAAATGGGAAATTGTGACGGTGCCAATAAATCTGCAGTTTTCCACAGAGCTACTGAGGTCACAACCATTTCCTATAATCCAGTCAACCAGAAATAAAGGACAGTTTTGTGTTTCAAAGCATTTCTCATCTGAGGATTGAACCACTTTGTCTAGAACTCTTCCAAACGCACGCACACACACACACACACACACACACACACACACAGATCCAAAACTCATAAGACGTTTACTTCTAAAGAATGATCTTGCGGCATCTGGAGTGGCAGCTCACCACTGCGTTGCACTCGAGTGAGTACCGACACAGCCTGATTGCAGGAGGTTGTCCTATTTCCTCAAAAATCTCTGGCCATAATCCCAAAATGATCTGTCCAGCCGAGCACACCAGCATGCGAACAAAAAGCACAGCCGCTCTCCTGGCATCTCCAGTACTTCAGGGCTCGTTAGCCCAGTGTATGCTGGGATCTTTGGCAAGATGCCATAAGGCCTGCAATGCAAAGCCATGTACACACACACACCTGAATCTAGAATGGTCAAACACATGGAAACATACCTTCAGGCCTTATTTATTGTATATTCGAAGGTGGATATCATCACGTTAATGAAGAGCTCCAAAAAGGATTAAGTCAAAAAGCATACTAGGTGATCGAGGTTAAACTTTTTTCCATTGTTTTGAACAGAGCCCCCAGCTTTTGATCCCCATTGTGCCACTGAACTGGTTCCAGCCAAACTATTCGACTCACTGCTCTGAGCTGCTACACTGACCCTGAGGATGTGTAAATAAGCAAGAAAGAAAAATGTGGGGACTTTAGGACAATGTGTGGGGTGACAGCTTGGCCACGTGAGGTGTTTCACAGCAGCACATCGGGTTGCAAACCCTGGGAGGAACCAACAAGGTGTTTCTGGAGAACGTTTGTACATCAGTAAATTGAAACATAGATGTTACTAAGGGAAACTTCCATCCATCCATCCATCCATCCATTATCTATACTGCTGAATCCATCGGTCAGGTTGCGGGGGGGCTGGAGCCTATCCCAGCAGTCAATGGGCGAGAAGCGGGGTACACCCTGGACAGGCCGCCAGTCCATCACAGGGCCACATAGAGACAAATGAGACAAACAACCATGCATGCTCACACTCACTCCTAAGGACAATTTAGAGATGCCAATTAACCTAACATGCATGATTTTTTGGACAGAGGGAGGAAGCCGGAGTACCCAGAGAGAACCAAGGCATACACCTGGAACCTTCTTGCTGTGAGGTGACGGTGCTAACCACCACACCACTGTGCAACCCCTAAGGGAAATTTATGTGATGAAATTTTAGTTATTCATCAAAATGATTATTCTTTGTGGGAAAAAAGCAAACAGAATAACATTGATTTTGTTGCTTTGCATCTTGCCCAAAGGAACGTATTTTTTCTGGCACAATATATAAACAAAGTGACAAATTTGAGTGAAATGCCACCGTGTGGTGGGTGGCTTTCGGAAAGCTGTCTGTGCATAGATATACTCGTCCTCTAAAAAAACATACTCAGTCTTTAAAGGCCCAACATACAACCTTAGACAACCACTGGGTGTGGCAGAAATGGCCGTCCCAAACAAAGAGTTCAATTTCTTGTGCCAGCACTCTTTACGAATAGTGAACAATTGTATGTAATTTGATCATATTGCGTTTTAGATTTGATTATTGAATAGGTTTCACGTATGAGCACTGGATCATTTCGACAGAATTTGGTCTGGACTTTTAAGTTATGTCCTATGAGTGAACATAACTAAAAATCTTTTTGAGCAGTGCCTCAGTAGAGCACCCAGTAGACAGTATATGATACAGTGTGGAAACGGCAGTTTTATGTGTAGCACATTGAGAATGGTGGATTAGGATCCCATCTATACATTCCACAGCCACTTAATCAAATTCAGGATGCAAAACGCTGGGGCCCAGCCCAGCTGTCAGTGGGCGCGGGGCTGGGTAAACTCTGGACAGGTCGCCAGTAGTGTGTATTTACTGAGCTGTCCGCTCACCATAAATTCTCATACGCGTTGCCTGTTTTCTTAACACGTGGGTTCATTCTTATATTTCTTTTCCACACGTAGTACTTGAGAGCTGGCTGAGTAAAATCTGCTTAAAGTCTTGTTCTCAATTGCGCCGAGACTGGGATCCGTGTTACATAAATGTCAGAAATGAAAAAAATACTTCAATAAAAACACTTTGTTATCACTGAGAGAAATTGTAATGTTGCAGCATTTTTTTCCCCTTCATCTATTACAAGCTGTCATTGAACATGGTAATTGCTGCTGGCAGGACTGACTTCCTGCACAGAGGCCTCTTACTGAACAAACTCTGTTGTTTCAACACTACGTTATTTAGAGGGTGCGTCCATCAACTTGTTAAGCATTCTTCTATGCACAATCAGCTCTAGGGGCTCGAGCAGTCCCGAGCACACAGCCACTTTTTCTTTGTCAGTTTGTTCAGTTTCATTGTGTCGCTGCGTCTGATGCTGCTAATCCAACAGATGGCTGCAAAGCAGATTGCACTGTTCAGACCTACAGAAGATACGCAACATCTTGTTGCAGACATTGAGGTACCCAAGTTTCATTAAGAAGTAAGAGTCTGTCCTGTCCCTTGTTGCAGATGGCCTCAGTGTTGCATTTTCCATCTGGTCTTTTGTCTGGGTAAACTCCCGGGGATCCGTATCCCTAAACCATCTCCTCCTCTTCCCCCAAGATGGAGACAGTGTTTGGTTTATGTCTGGTCCCCCGAAAATCCACAGGAGTCCCTTTTGTTTTGTTCGTGTTCAAGATGAGGTTCCCACACCATGCCACAAAGTGGTTGACCAGTTTCCTGTACTCAACCTCTTATCCATCACTGATCCTCCCAACAACTGCAGTCATCTGAGTATTTCTGGGGCTGACAAAACTCTGAAGAGGTTGGTCAACACTACTCTGCATCGTGGGACTGCAGTAAAAATGCTGTTATCATAAAAATACTGGATGCCAAACTCAAGTCGCTAGTTCATGGGTGCTGAACCAGTTACCCTTTTTGATTTTTTTTTTTTCTTACCAAAAAAGCTACTAATGACAAATGTAGTGACTTTTAGCACAAAGCTTGACTACTTCAAGACAATACAAGTTACTCTCTTATAGATATATTTTACTACAAAAGAGTCACCAATGTTCTCCAACAGGACAGGATCTAAATTTCTGTTGTATGTGTGCCTTGCAGTCACATGAGTGAGAGATGGCTGGCAGGTTCCCGCTCGCAGCTGCAGTGTCTCTGGGATGACAGAAATGAGGAAGTAGAGCAACAGACAAACTCTCTCTACGAGTGATGATCGTACATTTGATTATAGCTGAAATCACAGCTTGATTGGGAAACTTTCGCTCCTGTTCTGCAGATAACTCATGCTTGACATGGGTCCCACAATGAGGGGCATGTGGTAAAGTGGCTATGTTACAAGTGCCTTCGTTACGTATTTTCAGCTGAATGTTCTGCTTTTTTTTTTTATGTTCATTTCAAAACTGGCCATCTCTGAAATTGGCTCCCTTTGCACACAATACCTCACTTTCCGAGAGTATTAGATGGTTTTCATTGAGTCTGTGACTTCTATTGTTTGAATCAAAATGTTTATGGGGGACGCTTTTGTTTGGGCTCGTCAAAATATAACTGGGGTGTAATTTATGGATATGGGGGCTGCTCCAGGTCAATAGTGACCCCAAATTTCTGAAAAGACGTTCTGGTCTCCTTGATGCAAATCATTGATGGAAGGTAATGCCAATCCCTGATGCTTTGCTGTGCTCCTAATGGAGATGAAAGGAGCCAGCGAGGCCCTTTGACATCTGCACAGGGACCCTGTTAACACATGTCAAGTGTTAATCTCAATAGTTTTGCAGACAAAATGGGACCAACAACACACTTGATGCAACAACCAAGTTTTCACAAACGCTAACTTTCAAGAAGACGCTTTTAATTCACAGAAGAGCAAAAAAAAAAGAAAAAGAATTGATTAAAAAATATCAGACACACAAGTCTAACTTATTTAGATATTTTTATAAAAATGACAACGTTAGACTGATCGGCTGCTCGTGACCTGTGAGGAGTCAAGTGTCATAACACTGGCATCTGAGTTCGTCTCCTTTCATTCTTACTGGTGCCATGCAAGTTTGCATGAGAAGCAGAAAAACACTTGAGGAGAACTTGCTTTGAGCTGTCTGAAGCTGTGAAGAGGAGCTCCAGGTGGGCTGGCTCGCTAATCTGTTCTTGTCTAACCATAAAAAAACTGAATTTTTAATGGGTTACAAGTTCCTAATTTGTTTAAGGCTCTCTAAGCTCTCTTTTCTTAGGGTTTCCCCTTGTATTGTCATCCAGTAAGACTCTTGAAAATGCCGGCCTTTCGCAGGATAAATAACCCAGGGCGAACTGGAGTGGTTGCTCTGATCTCTCACAATGAACCTCAGTGAAATTTCAAAGCAGGTGTAGACCTCAGCTCTGAGGCCTTGAGAATATTCTCAGCTCACATGTGACAAAACACTGCCACAGGTGGTTTATTCTTTAAACTATAAAACAATGATCCACTTTGTTTGTTCCTCACTTGGAACCTGTTGGAACATGTTGATGAATGAGGTGAAGGGCTACACTGGGGGAAGAGTAAAGAAGAGAGATGAAGGGGCTGAAACTTTGACATACACTGAAACATTTACTTGTAAGGCACACTGTGTGCTGGAATATTAGCTAACACAAATGCAGAGTAAAAAAAGTGTGATCATTCATTATGAAATAATGCACAAAGATATTAGTATCCAACGTATCGCCCCCTTGCAGGCCAAGAACTGTAGTCTTTATGTGTTCAAGTTATAAATCTCAGAGGTCCAGTTCATTATGCCAGGGCTTGCAACTGATCCCTGCCATTCTACGAAACCAAGGCCTTTTTGTCTTCAGGACTGACTGCATGCCTGACAAGCTCTTATACTCACACCTGAAAAATTGAGTCATCGTAATCCCAAGGATTTATCCTTTATCCACAGTGAAAACTGTTGGTGGCTATGTTTAGTGGACTATAAATAAGCTCAGCTCAGAATAGTGGTGACTTTGGATGATATGGAGGACTGAACACACCCACAACAGACTTTGCAGATTAAGCAGCTCAACGGTGGTGGACAGGATAGTTGCATGTGTAAGAGGCGTTACAATAAATGGTGTTCGGTTGAGTCCCAAAGTGGTCATGTGGGTCACAGGAGTCTATTCTTTGAATAAGTGGAACACCTGTTCAGATATGTTATAGATATCCAAAAGGATTGGTGAGCATGATTTCCGAACTTCCAGCATTCCGTCAGAGATTATACGTGTGAATGGTTTGTAGTAAAATATAATGATGTTTTACTCTGCTGGATCTGCTGAACTTTTCACATTGGTTGGCAACCTTTATCATAAGAAAGTTGTCGAATAGGAAGAGACTGGCAAAATCCACATTCTCCAAGGCTTATATAATGAATTGTAGTGGTCCCATAACTTGCGTATCCTGCGTTTGTTTGGACCGCTGGTTGTGCACAATAATTACAACTACGCATTTGCGAAATGCAACATAGAGGTGACTGATAAAGGCAGTGTAGAGGCAAAGGTGACAGGATATCCAATGTCCTTGATTAAGGCCCCTTAAATACCATCTATGATACCTCAACTGTCACTTTTTTCTGCCGTGATCTTAATATCAGCCAAATAAAAGACTCCATCAATGTCTCCATATTCACTGTTTGCATTCTGCAAATCCAGAAGTTCCGTGGGGTTCTCTGGTGTGCCCTTTGAGTGGAATAACCTACAGGAGAAGTACACAGGCAAGTATGTGACTAATTACACAGGTAAAGGAGCCATACTTTCCTACATGATTGCAAAGTTAAAAAGTTAGTATGTCTCTGACAAAAGGAACCCAGTCGACCGAAAAGAAAAAATTGTACATTCTTCCAAAATTGGATGTTCAAGCATCTCAGAAACATGAGTAAACGCTGTAGTTGTTTGATTAAACTGCAAATATTGACCTTCTAAATAAAATATGTTCCACCAAACTTCAAAATAGGCTACCCGCTGAAAGCTACCTGTTGAAAGCGAACCCCAATCTCTCCATTAAAACTTAATGCTGGAACAATTTGCAGGCTACTTGTTTCATAATCCTCGTGGAATACAACCAAAGGTGGTAATCCTGTCTTGTATGTTAAACCCCTCTTGTGTTTCCTTCAGGAAAAGGTTTAAGTTTTTCAACAGATTCCAAGTCAGTCATGCATCACCTTTGCACTGTTGGAAAAAACCGACACATAAAGGAAGGTTTGTGGATGTTCTAAACTGGGGCCCCATTCTTGAGTACTTGGTTGTCATGTAAATTTCAGCGTGTCACCATAAACCAAAATACACACCTCTGTTTATCTCTGCCTATGTAGATCAGTGAAGTTACTACCGTGGGAGGATGGAAAAAGAAATATCTACAATTGAGTTTTAAGGACCAAAAATAACAAAGTAGCAAACTCCCTTAAAACTAGTCTTTTCACAATGTGGCCGTCTAACGTGGCCAAGTGTAAACTATCAGTGTGGATCCTTTTAACTTCAATCACCATCTTTGGGATGTGGGGATGATTGCTACATGGTGTAATTGAAGAGTAGATCAAAAGCCAAAGCAGAAGTGGTCGCTGAAGACGAGTGTCAGGCTGAGTCCATACACACTGGAGCTCAGTAAGGAAACAGAGTCCCATTGATTACAGGCCTGAGATCATTTTGAGAGTTGTTGGATAAGAGTGAAACATTTTCTTCTTCAGGGAATTTACTCTTTTTGGAAAATATTTAGCAATATTCAAAGGCTGGACTGCATTAAATGTCTGGTGGGATTCCTTAATAATATTTTAGCAGCTAAATTTCAAAGTTAGTTATTTTTTGTAACAATCTGTGTGTGTATTTGTGGCCAGCCATGCATATACATCCATTCATTTATTTTATGTCACACGATTATCAAGTGGAGTTAAAAATCATCATATGAGAACTGTTATATTGCCGCTTAAAGAATCCCGAGAAGAGCTATCTCTCTATGGTATTAAAGCTGCGGTCGGCAACTTTTTTTTAGTCATATTAGCTTGAACTGTCATGGAATTCTGGAAGTAGAATATTAAATAGGCTGTTTAGAAAAAATAACGAAATCTGTAGCTCCCTCTGAAGCCTGTAATCATGCTTGCAAAAACCGAGCGCTCCCGGCTGTTTTTAACCAATCAAGTTAGGGTGGAGGAATCCTACCTGTCAATCACAGCTTGTGCACATGCTGCTGAGCATGAGTCTGCCCCAGCTTGTGTGCGCTCACACTGGTGTGAACTCACGTGCACAACCTCGTCCACAGAGGGGGAGGGGTTTGGGGGGCGATTCGGAGCTTGTTAGAGGTTGGGGGAGGGACCTGAAAGTTGTATCAGTTCGAATTTTCCGACTTTAGACTCGTAATTTTGAAAACCTGCCGACTGCAGCTTTAATGCAAGCACACAGTTAAGGTTCGTGAAGTATCAACTGTGTGGTAACAAGATGCGGACACAGTTTGACGTTACAGGTACCTCTTTGGATTAGCATGAATTAGAAGGCTGCAACATGATTCACTGTATATTAGAAAAAGATCCAGAGGTGTGAATAATTTCAGCAGATGCATGAAGATTTTTACCAGTGT